>NC_053393.1:264884188-265184188 GCF_905171765.1 Bufo bufo
AACCACAACCTCAGGATACCAAAACAGATAGAGGGAAATCAGGGAGGTGGAGCTATACAAAAGGGGGGAAAGGAAGAAATTTCCTCTTCAATCCCAATAAAGGAGATCTTTCCCCTTCCTCCTCCAAGCAATGACACCAGGAAGCTAGTGGCCATCTTCAGTAGGGGAAGACTGTCCAAGATCTGTTTCCTCTGAGTTTTTTTAACTAAGTGTAACTGTAACTGCTCCAGCCATACTTTTAGGGTACGGATTACACATGTCGCGGCTACCCCCTGTTTTAAAAGGGCTGCCTTAGCTTCACACGTCTTCTTAAGAAGGCTATCCGCCTTCCTGTCCATAGGGTCCTTCAGCTGTGTGGCATCCTCGAAAGGAAGGACCGTGTGTTTTGCGACCTTGGCCACAGGAGAATCGACTCTAGGGATGTGCAATCTGCTTTGTTAAAGGGATGCCGCCTCTTAATGCCACAGGGAATGAAGGAACCCTTTTCCAGCTTATCCCCTTCAACTTTAATCAGCTTCTGTACATTATCCGGCACCGGAAACACAGACCTCTGTCTTTCTCCCACACCCACGATTATCTCCTGAACTGTTCTAGGCTTCCTAGGAATTTCCATCCTGATCGTGGCCCTTATAGCTCTGATTAACTCTTCAATGTCTGCGGGTTAAACAGAAATCTTCATCAGACTCCTGGGTCATATCTAAGATCTCAGGATCCGAAAGATCAGGATTTACTGAATTGGAATCACTTCCCACACTAATAAGATCTCTAAAAGTTCCCGATCTAGGGGGAGGGGGACTGGGGTGGGGGAAGCTTCCCTTTTTTGTGTGGCCAGGGCTAATTGAACCTCATCTCTAACCATAGACTAAATGTCCTCCAACAGGCTACAGGACTCAGATTTTACAATTGAGGCAGTACACTCCTTGCACAGCGATTTAGACCCAGAAGAGAGCAGACGCTTTAAATTCAAGCCGCACTTCCTGGTCTTAAAGGGTTTCTGTCACCCCATTAAACAGTTTTTTTTTTTTTTCATTAATAATAATCCCTATAGTGCGATCTCTTGATACATAATAAAATGAATCATTTTGATTCAGTAGATTTAGCTAAAAAACGATTTTTAAAATATGCTAATTACCTTGCTACCAGCAAGTAGGGCGGCTACTTGCTGGTAGCTACCGCATCCTCCGTTCGTAATAACGCCCCCTCGGCATGCTGATTGACAGGGCCAGGGAAGGGAATCCTTCTCTGCTGGCGCTGTTCGAATTCGAAATCTCGCGCCTGCGCCGTACCTGGCTTCAATCGGCGCAGGCGCACTGAGAGGCGGCCGCTCGCTCGACCGCTCCATCCTCAATGCGCCTGCGTCGATGACGTCATCGCATACACCCGGAAGAGAAGAAGCTGTCTTACATTTAGTACCTGCGGAGGATCTGCCGAAGTTATGAACTCCAGCAGATCAACCGCCAGTTTAGGGGTTTATTAAGAATAAATGTGCAGTTACATTTTCAGATTTTTGGTGACCGGAAAATTCAGATTCAAATTTTATGTCTGTATAAGTGTAGGCAATTAAGGTTGCCGGGTTTGTGAGAGGGGAGGCGGGGCATGGCCTATTTATGCCGACCTCTCCTGCTCACACTTGTCGGTTCGAGCGCTTCGGATCGACACGCGTGGATCGTCACCTCAGAGCGACGGGAGTTTGAGGCTGGTTCGCGCACTGGGCTATTTTCGTCGCGGCATAGGTAGGTCTCTGCAAACTGCTCGACCGACGCTCTGGCTCACGCTGAGCATACTACGATTTCCTCACAGGTCCGCCCAGCGCAGCTGCTGCCCTCACTCCTCCCCGTGTTTCATCTGCAGCGGTCTGGTCCGTCCGGGCCACACAACATGTGTAACGGCATCTACCCCCTCATCTGCTCTCGCCCTGCAGTCGGCACACGCACCCTCTGGCCGCCCTCACCGGCACCTTGTCGCTCCTCCAGCGCGCCATGTGTTTGTCAGCTCCCCATGCGTCGGGTCTGGTTCAGCTGGGTCCGACGTGATGGCGGGAGCGCTGGTTGGTGGCACGCACATGATGATCGCCACCTACCGGCCACTGTTGGTATTGCACCTGTCAAGTGGGGCCTCATGTTGATTCAGTAGGATCTGATAATCCAGTTTAGGGTTGCTGGAGTGGTAGGGTGTTTGGGGGAGGTAGTTGTCCAGCAGGGAAAATAAATGAATTGACATTGTTAAAAAAATTTAATAAAAAAACCCACAGCGTTTAGCCATACTTATACTTGGGTAGCAGGCTTCTGTTGGTGAGTGCAGCCTCCGTGTCCTTAAGTAGTATCGGGGGTTGAGACGAGCCACTTAGCGTTGGCGTCAGTCTGTGCTTACACACGCGTGGTTCAGTGGGTTACTTTCGTCATGCAGCGTCGGCAGGGGTTGTGAGGAGCGCTATTAGGTCAGGGTACGGGTGTCGCAGCAGTGATACGTTTGGTCACCTATTTGTTATTACTTGTTTAGGTTTCAGTTCGGCCAGCTACTCTGCTGTGACACTGCCGGCAGTGGCGTACCGTCAATATAGGCAGACCACGCACTCGCTATGGGGCCCGTGAGGTTAGGGGGCCCGGCCAGGCTGCATGGCTCCGCCCCCTTTCCGACCTGAATACACGCTGCATTAGTTAACAGTAGAGAGATAAATACCGGCAATGGGGCGTTTGGCTCGGCAGCCCTGGACCCAAACGCCCCAGTGCCATTACATATTTAGATTTTCATTTGGCATTATGCACAGCGCTAGTGCTGCGCTGACAACAGCAGGCTGGAAGGAGGGAAGGAGCAGGGAGAGTGAGCAGCCGATTCCTCCAATCAGGAAGCAGCTCAGAGCCTGATGTGCCCGCCCCTCTGTGAGCTCTTTGGTGGAAGTTTGCAGCTAGCAGCACACGGTAAAGTACCAGCCCTGCATTTACTGTTATCAGCAGTGATGTCCCACATGCTGACCTTCCTCTGGGTCTTTCTGCCCTTCTCTTTGCTTGTCAACCCCCAGCACTGCCTTCACTATTCCTAGGCTGTGTGAGAGGGCAGAAGGAAGCAGAAGCGCTCTGCATGATAGAGGTGAGAGGAGCTGATAGGAAGACGGGCTGTTTGCTGCAGCAGTGAGAGTCAGACAGGAGCCTCAGCTCTGCTCACTGTAGTGCATATGTATTCTTTCATATGGGACCTGTGGCATGTGCTGGATGATCCAGATAGACTACCTCTGAGTGAAGGATGGGACATGACTAAAATTGCTCAGCTCTGCTCCCTGTTAATAACAAAGGGAGAAGTTGAGCTGTGAGACAGAGATCTAATGCTGTGGACCTGCAGACGATCAGTCCCAGGGGTCACATTGACCAATGTGGACAGTTCTGCTGCAGTAATTAACCCTATAGGCTCCCCTCTGATTTACACCTATCATAAAATAAATAAAACTTAAAGGGTAAGGCCGAGTTCATGTCCCGTTTTTTCCATCCGTTTCATGTATACATACAGTGGCATCCTTCATCATAGAGTTTGAAAGAAAAATGTATATGTTAACCTATACGGTTTTTCCACTGGACTCTGCAGGATAGAAAAGCATAGGGTGCAGCACTTTTTTATCCCTCCCCCCCCAACATATAAGTAAAAACGGATGGCAAAAACGTGATGTGAACACAGCCTAACCTTTTATTTAGCTCCTAATGTACCCCGCACCTTCACTAATCAGCTTTAATAATTAAACTTTTTATTGGGGGGGGGCCCAATTCTGAGTTTTGCTATGGGGCCCCATGATTTCTTTGTACGCCCCTGACTGCTGGGGTAGGTTGCTGACATGGCCGCCAGGTGAGTTAGGTGCAATTCTCACGTATGGGCTCTTTTTAGTGCTTCTTGGGGTTAGCAGGGGTGGTTGAGGCCACCATCCTAGGCATACGGGCACGCAGCCCCACTTTTGCTAATTCCTCGTGGGGGCGCCTACTGTCGTGGCCACTGGTGGGTTTTGAAAAAAAATAAAAATAAAAATAATAATATTTTTTTCTCCAGGCAGGTACTGCCAGGTCTGTCACGTCTACAGATTCGTTAGAAAGCCCTGCCACAACTGCAGGCATTAGTCTGTCACGACTACAGACTCGTTATAAAGCCCTGCCACGACTGCAGGCATTAGTCTGTCACGACTACAGACTCGTTATAAAGCCCTGCCATGACTGCAGGCATTAGTCTGTCACGACTACAGACCCGTTACGAAGCCCCACAACGACTGCAGGCATTAGTCTGTCACGACTACAGACCCGTTACGAAGCCCCACCACGACTGCAGGCATTAGTCTGTCACGACTACAGTCCCGTTACGAAGCCCTGCCACGACTGCAGGCATTACTCTGTCACGTCCACAGACTCGATTGGCCTCCCGTCACGACTTCAGGCACCCGTCTGTCACGTCCATAGATTCGGCTAGTCTCGTCACGTTCATACACGCTAGTCGGCCACGATTTCTTCAGTTAATCGGTCACAGCATTAGGCATGTCCTGTCACGCCCACAGTCTCCCAGCAGGTTCAAATCTCAGTGCCACCCTCGTCAACGCTGATAGCCGCTGCGTCTGCACTCTATCACGTCATCAGACTCGGAGCTTCACGCTGGCACGGCCATAGGCTCAGCGGGATTAAGTCCTCCTTAGCGTTGTCCACTTCCTTAGTCGGTAACCGGCCAGGCCGACAGACCTGGCAGCCTTGTGGATACGACTGGGGGCGCCCTTGCCCTTAGGCACGGGTGCAGTAGCTCCTTCTTGGTGCACGTCTGAGGCTGACGTGGCCTGTGGTTGATTTGTAGGTGTTGGTATGGTCACTTGAGTCTGTATTTTCTTTTAGTAGGGAGATGTCTCAGGCATTTCTTCCCGAAGGTTCTTCGTCCTCTCAGGATAGC
The DNA here is from genome assembly GCF_905171765.1 of Bufo bufo. Classification (NCBI taxonomy): domain Eukaryota; kingdom Metazoa; phylum Chordata; class Amphibia; order Anura; family Bufonidae; genus Bufo; species Bufo bufo. The sequence goes on from NC_053393.1 coordinate 264,889,094, forward strand.
GGGGAGCAGCAGTCTGAGCGGATGGCGGAGTTACCAATGAGGTTGTGGACTGTCCCTAAAATGACGGCTGAGTTGTCTAGGAGGGGAATTCCATTCCCAGCTTCCGCGAGGAAGGCAGAACTCTACTTCCTTCTTTCAACACACCCGAAGGCTCCTAGCCAGGATGAAGTTTCCCTTAGCACCATCCTCACATCGCTCAATCAGCTACATGCGGCTGTCAACACGATGGGTTCGTCCATGTCAGACATGCAGGCTAGGCTGGAGACTATCGAGGCCAGTCCTGCGGTATTCCGCACAGGAGTGCAGACATCATCAGTCGCCGGCTCGTCAGCCTCCGGTGCTCCTGGTGTTCCGGTCTTTCTCCCACGATAGCACCGTCCCATTTCGTACCCGCTAATAGCCCACAGGATATTTTGGAGGGCAAGGACATCAATCTGGCGTCTCTTCTCGTGGCTGCACACGAAGCCCCGGACAACAGGACCATTTCATGTGAAGAGGTCTCTGTTGTCCTTAAGTCTAGGGACGTCAGATTGAATAGGAAGCTGAATATCGCTGAATTTGTGTTGGCCTTCAGCCTCTATCGGGACGTGGTGTGCACCGTTAACTCCCTCAGAAGGGAGGAATTATATTTATATTTATTTAAGGTGGTCGATTTAGGGTACAAATACGGTGGCACCGCATTTTACGACTACCACCGTTCTTTTTCGGCCAAGGCGGCAGCCACTCTCACCTAGTGTAACCATTCCGTGGATTGGTCACAGGTTGATATGGAGCTGTTTTGCCGTCACTTTGCGGGGCTTAAGGCTCCGACTTGGTCAGGTTGCGGATCCTACGCCCATACGGCCGGCTGGTGTTCAGAGAGTGGTAGCTCATCAGGGCCTTCTGTAGCTGGCACTCCCCCGGCCCAGCCAGCTAGTAGGATTCTCTCGTCCTGCGACAAGTTGGGTCGCCCGGTGAAGTATCTCGGCAAATCACCATTATGTAATAATTTCAATTACGCAGTGTGCCACTACAATCAATGTAGGTTGCTTCATTTATGTACGCTGTGTTTCAGGGGCCACCCCCGCGCTGCTTGTACGCAGAAGGGTTGTAGTCATGCATGACTAAGCGTGGTCAATGTGGATCTCCTCGCCTGTTTTCTAGCCGGTCATCCAAACTCAGTTTGGGTACAGTTCGTACTCAACAGCCTACGTTACGGCTTTCACACAGGTTTGCTTGCCCTTCCTGAGTGCAGGAACTTGTTGTCGGCAATTAGAGATCCGGAAACAGTCACACAGTTGATACGGCTGGAGCTAGACAAAGGATATTTGGTCAGCCCAGTGGCACAGCCCCCGTTTGATTGTTGGAGGGTTAACCCGGTCGGGATGGTGACTGGCAAGTTTTCGAATAAAAAGGGGTTGATTTACGACTTGTCGGCCCCGCATTCCTTACCCGTTCCCAGTTTGAATTTGTTGATCCCCTCAGATGAGTTTTCAATGAGGTACGCCTCCATCGATGAGGCTATTGAGGTCATTCTTAAGTTTGGCAGAGGTGCCTGGTTGTCTAAGGCGGATATCACAGACGCCTTCAAACTGCTCCCCATCCAGCCAGACCAGTGGCATGGCATCAAGTGGCAGGAACAGTACTACTTTGCCAATAAGCTGACCTTCGGGTTCAAATCGAGCCCGTGGCTCTTTGACCAGTTGGCGTCCACCTTGCATTGGGTATTGTCAGATGTCTTTCAGGTCAGTCATGTCACACATTACCTGGACGACTTCATTCTTATTGAACCCCCGGCACAGGAGCCTCAGGACCTACAGTGCTTGCGTACGGTGTTTTCCGATCTGTGCGTGCCTATAGCTTCTCACAAGGTAGAAGGCCCTGATACCGCAATCGCATTCTTGGGAATTTGGCTGGACACAGTGCGCATGCAAGCTAGTCTCCCACCTGATTTGTTAGACAGGGTTAGACAGGTAGTGCATAGGTGGGCTCGAGTGAGAGTGGCGACCAGAGCGGAGCTTCAGTTCCTCTTAGGCATGCTCAACTTTGCCATGCGCATCATCCCCCAGGGTAGGTCCTTTATTTCGAGACTCCTAGCATTGCTCCCCCAGGCCCGCGCCCAGGACGAGATGGTGGCTCTCGGTCCGGAGGCCATGGCAGATCTTTTAATGTGGGATAGGTTTTTAACTCAGTGGAACGGAGGGTCACTCTTTGTTCCGGTGATCTCGGACCAGTCTCCTGAAGTCCACACTGATGCCTCGTCGTCAGTCGGCTTCGCCACACTGCACGGCGATCATTGGTTTGCTAGTGCATGGCCAATAGAGGTTGCATCAATCCTGCATCAATTCTCCTCATGTTCCTCTTTGTTTGAGGTGTATCCTATTGTAGGGGCAGCGGTTGTATGGGGCGAGCAGTGGAAGAACCGTACGGTGCTGTTCCTGACTGACAACGCGGCAGTCGTGGACACCATCATGAAAGGCAGGTCTAGTTCCACACAGATTATGTCGTTTGTCAGGAGGTTCTTTTGGCTGTCTCTGATGCATAATTTTGTTTGTAGGCACATTAGTGGACACCGTAATGTCGCAGGGGATGCTCTGTCCCACCTTAATTTTCAACTTTTCTTTCAGGTTTGTACGGGGGCAGATTGGTTGCCAACGCCAACTCATCACCAGTCCCAGTTGCGGTTGAACTAGTCTCCCATCGCGCTGTAGCTAGGAGGCTGATGGCCAAGTCCCTGTCCACTAATACCCTGAGGGCTTACAAGACGGCTTGGCGACTCTTCCTAAAATATAAGAACACCTACCCGGCCACAGGGCAGAGGCCTCTCACTCACCTATTGGGGTTTGTCGGCTTTTGCCACTCTCAACTAAACCTGGTCTATAGCACTATTAAATTGTACCTGGCAGGTGTTCAACACCATTGGTACATGCTGTGTCCGGACCTACCGTCGCTCTTCTCAGCCCACCCTATCAGAGCGACATTGAAGGGTTTAAGGAAGATGTCCGTTAAGAAACGGCATACTCGTCAGCCGTTCACTGGTGATATGTTTAGGTCTGTGGCTGACAAAGTACAGGATGAACCATTCGGGCCGCAGTTTAGTGATCTACTAGAGACAGCCATGTACCTGGCCTTCTACGGGTTCCTCAGGCCAGGCGAGCTTACGGGCGCTAACACGCCTGCTAAATTCCTGCGCAAGGATCAGCTCCGCCGGCAAGCTCTATATACGTCCTTACCTTGGCCTCGTCCAAGACGTCTCGGCCGGGGGAATCGGTAGAGGTCAGGTACTTCCCCTCTGCCAATAGGTGGTGTCCGGTATGGGTGTTAGACGCATGGTTGCTTATGGTCGGGTCCGAGCCTGCAGATTCCCCGTTGCTCAAGCTGGGGGCTGCACCTTTATCTACTGCGTCTTTTCTCAGGTTCATCCGTATTTTGTTAGCCAGTTCAGGTATTGATCCTCTGTCGATCACGGGGCACTCCTTGCGCATCGGCGCGGCGGCTGCTGCCTCCATGCATAAGGTGCCCATACACGTCATCAAACGGTTGGGACGCTGGAGTTCCTCCTGCTACATGCGTTACATCCCAGATCCCCAATGTGAGATGTCGCTGGCCTTTCGAAATTTGGTTTTGTAGTGCTGTATGAAATATAAAGTCTTTTCAATTTCTAGGCATTGTATCTTTTGGCCCCTTTAGGGCTCTTTCACACTTGCGTTGTCCGGATCCGGCATGTTCTCCACTTGCCGAAATTACACTCCGGATCCGGAAAAACGCAAGTGTACTGAAAGCATTTGAAGACGGAACCGTCTTCAAAATGCTTTCAGTGTTACTATGGCACCCAGGACGCTATTAAAGTCCTGGTTGCCATAGTAGGAGCGGGAAGCGGGGGAGCGGTATACTTACTGTCCGTGCGGCTCCCGTGGTGCTCCAGAATGACGTCAGAGCGCCCCATGCGCATGGATGACGTGTCCAATGCGATCACATGATCCATGCGCTTGGGGCGCCCTGACGTCACTCTGGAGCGCCCCGGGAGCCGCACGGACGGTAAGTATGCTGCTCCCCAGCTCCCCGCTACACTTTACCATGGCTGCCAGGACTTTAGCGTCCCGGCAGCCATGGTAACCATTCAGAAAAAGCTAAATGTCGGCTCCGGCAATGCGCCGAAACGACGTTTAGCTTAAGGCCGGATCCGGATCAATGCCTTTCAATGGGCATTAATTCCGGATCCGGCATTGCGGCAAGTGTTCCGGATTTGTGGCCGGAGCAAAAAGCGCAGCATGCTGCAGTATTTTCTCCGGCCAAAAAACGTTCCGTTCCGGAACTGAAGACATCCTGATGCATCCTGAACGGATTTCACTCCATTCAGAATGCATAGGGATAATCCTGATCAGGAGTCTTCCGGCATAGAGCCCCGACGACGGATCTCTATGCCGGAAGAAAAGAACGCAGGTGTGAAAGAGCCCTTAGGCTACCCTTCGACAGCAGTTCCGACATAACCCTGCTGCTCTTTAGGTAGGGGTGGGGAGAGTAGGGTTAGTTAGGGTAGCATCTCACCATGAGTTGATCCGAGCACAAGTGTAGGCAATTAAGGTTGCCGGGTTTGTAAGAGGGGAGGCGGGGCATGGCCTATTTATGCCGACCTCTCCTGCTCACACTCGTCGGTTCGAGTGCTTCGGCCCTCCCAGGTACCCACCCTTCTTCTCATGTACTCCTTTTGGTGTAGCCCCCTTTAGGCTACCCTTCGACAGCAGTTACTGCATAACCCTGCTGCTCTTTAGGTAGGGGTTGGGAGAGTAGGGTTAGTTAGGGTAACATCTCACCATTAGCTGATCCGAGCACAAATGTATTGATGAAAAATTTTAATTTTTGTCATTCTTCATTTCAGTAAACCGGTGATGGTTAAGTTTTAATTGAGTTTCTAATTGATGTTGTGAGACAGTGACTGGAAAAGTAGTAGAAAATCATTATATTTCGCTTAGGTTTCTTTCATATACAATGTATTAGGCTACAGGGAGTGGATATCTCAACTAGGAAAGCTGGGTGAAATATTAGAAATCCAGGAAAGATGGGTTGCCTTAGCAAAACATTGTTTGCTGAGGACTTTGGTTAAAGGTGTTGTCGGGCCTGGCTTTTTATGGAATGATGAGCAGGTTGATAGTGGGGCTCCTCATTCCATTCCTGTCCAGAACAGGTTTCCTATATAGCGCTCAGCTAGGTGATGGAGCTCAGCTCATTTCTGGGCTATAAACGTCTGCACTATGAGCATTTCTGGGTGGGGGACTGGTTGAATAGCCTATCTTTAACCTTTTATTACTGAAGTCTGCTAAAACGACAAACAGGACACTGTAAGTTTACTTTAAGTTGTGTGGCTGGTAGTAGGCCGCCCGTAAAGAAAGGGTGATCTTGTGTTTAGTTAGTGCTCAGCTGAGCAGGAGTTTATTTTGTGTTTTTGCCTGAATGTAAAGGCCTTATATTTTTGCTTGTGGATGAAAATAAAGAAAACAGGCAAATCCCTGTGTGAACTGTGCCGTTGTGTCACTGTCTCTGACTGCTGTTAAACCACTATTGAACTGACCCCCACAATGTATATAGAATGAAGTAGGGTATGTTCACATGGTGTTTCTGCTTCAGATTTTGACACTCCTTGTTGCTAAAATCCACTGCAAAAACACCTAAGATTAAGTGCCCATTAGTAGTTCATTTTAAACTTGGGTTTTTAATCCACTTCATGAATAGGCATGAGCTTGAGTGGCCACCTGCAATGGGCAGATCTGCAGCATGTAAACTGAAAATCCGCAGCATAAGGGCACTTGTACACGACAATATGCCCTCCGAGACATACGGTCCGTGAGCGGGTCATATGTCCCGGAGTCCCACTGGCGGCCCAACGTGCACAGCATCATTGTAATCTATGATGCTCTGTGCTCCCCTGCACACCTTCAATGCCGCTCTGGGACATATGGCCCGCTCACAGACCGTATGTCGGAGGGCATACGGTCGTGTGTTTTGTGCAAGGGCCCTAAATCTGAGTGTCAGTCTTGAATTTCTACTGTAGATTCTACTGCAGATATTACACACTATATTTTTTTATGTGTATTTTTTGCTGTGTGCACATGCCTTTATAATTTAACTCTAATTACAGATCAAAATTCATTATGCCTTTATTGCTTCATCTGTCGAAATGTCCACATGGGACAGAAAATGCAACTGAAAAATCTGTTGTGTATCTGTGGTAAAAATTTGACAAAAACTGCATGTATTGCATGTATTTTTTTTTATTGTGGAAAATAGTCTATTTGACTCTGTCCATTGCAAAGGTTGAATCTAAAGCATAAATCTGCACCACAGGTCAGGTTGCACTGCAGTTTTTTTTAGCAGAATATAAATAAGATATTTTTTTTTAAATCTCATCCATTCTGCTTGTACTGTACAACACTGTGGATTTGCCACAGGAAAATCTGAGAGGTTGAATCTGAAACGTTTCCACCACGTGAACCAACGGTTAAGGCTTTATCTCTTATATACACTGCTCAAAAAAATAAAGGGAACACTTAAACAACACAATGTAACTCCAAGTCAATCACACTTCTGTGAAATCAAACTGTCCACTTAGGAAGCAACACTGAGTGACAATCAATTTCACATGCTGTTGTGCAAATGGGATAGACAACAGGTGGAAATTATAGGCAATTAGCAAGACACCCCCAATAAAGGAGTGGTTCTGCAGGTGGTGAACACAGACCACTTCTCAGTTCCTATGCTTCCTGGCTGATGTTTTGTCACTTTTGAATGCTGGTGGTGCTTTCACTCTAGTGGTAGCATGAAACGGAGTCTACAACCCACACAAGTGGCTCAGGTAGTGCAGCTTATCCAGGATGGCACATCAATGCGAGCTGTGGCAAGAAGGTTTGCTGTGTAGTGTCCAGAGCATGGAGGCGCTACCAGGAGACAGGCCAGTACATCAGGAGACGTGGAGGAGGCCGTAGGAGGGCAACAACCCAGCAGCAGGACCGCTACCTCCGCCTTTGTGCAAGGAGGAACAGAAGGAGCACTGCCAGAGCCCTGCAAAATGACCTCCAGCAGGCCACAAATGTGCATGTGTCTGCTCAAACGGTCAGAAACAGACTCCATGAGGGTGATATGAGGGCCCGACGTCCACAGGTGGGGGTTGTGCTTACAGCCCAACACCGTGCAGGACGTTTGACATTTGCCAGAGAACACCATGATTGGCAAATTCGCCACTGGCGCCCTGTGCTCTTCACAGATGAAAGCAGGTTCACACTGAGCACATGTGACAGACGTGACAGAGTCTGGAGACGCCGTGGAGAACGTTCTGCTGCCTGAAACAACCTCCAGCATGACAGGTTTGGCATTGGGTCAGTAATGGTGTGGGGTGGCATTTCTTTGGAGGGCCGCACAGCCCTCCATGTGCTCGCCAGAGGTAGCCTGACTGCCATTAGGTACCGAGATGAGATCCTCAGACCCCTTGTGAGACCATATGCTGGTGCGGTTGGCCCTGGGTTCCTCCTAATGCAAGACAATGCTAGACCTCATGTGGCTGGAGTATGTCAGCAGTTCCTGCAAGACGAAGGCATTGATGCTATGGACTGGTCCGCTCGTTCCCCAGACCTGAATCCAATTGAGCACATCTGGGACATCATGTCTCGCTCTATCCACCAACGTCACGTTGCACCACAGACTATCCAGGAGTTGGCAGATGCTTTAGTCCAGGTCTGGGAGGATATCCCTCAGGAGACCGTCCGCCACCTCATCAGGAGCTTGCACAGGCGTTGTAGGGAGGTCATACAGGCACGTGGAGGTCACACACACTACTGAGCCTCATTTTGACTTGTTTTAAGGACATTACATCAAAGCTGGATCAGCCTGTAGTGTGTTTTTCCACTTTAATTTTGAGTGTGACTCCAAATCCAGACCTCCACGGGTTGAAAAATTTGATTTCCATTTTTTTTATTTTTGTGTGATTTTGTTGTCAGCACATTCAACTATCTAAAGAACAAAGTATTTTAGAAGAATATTTAATTAATTCAGATCTAGGATGTGTTATTTTTGTGTTCCCTTTATTTTTTTGAGCAGTGTATATAAAAATGAGTGTCTGTCTGTCTGTTCTTTATGCGCGACAAAACGACTGGACCGATCTTCACCAAATTTGGCACACAGGTACATCAGGTGTCCATGAAGGTTTTAGACCGGGTCTCGCTCTCTAGGATGTACCATTCCTGAGATATTCCCAAAAAATGACCCCCATTAGTTAATACAAGCCTGCAAGTCTTTCTCTTCAAATCCCAACTGCCATAAACACAGTTTTACTCCAGGTTTCCATAACAACCAAGCCATTTTTCTTTACTGCTTAAAGGGGTGGGCACTGTTGAGGTCACTGTTTTAACGGGTTTGGCACAGTGGAGGCCACTGTTATTAAAGGGGTGGGCACTGTGGAGGTCACTGTTATTAAATGGGCAGGCACTGTGGAGGTCACTGTTATTAAATAGGTGGGTGCTATGAAGGTCCCTGTTAAAGGGGCGGGCACTGTGAAAGTCACTGTTAAAGGGGCAGGCACTGTTAAAGGGGCGGGCATTGTGAAGGTCATTGTTAAAGGGGCGGGCACTGTGGAGGTCAATGTTAAAGGGTCGGCCACTGTGGCGGTCAATGTTATAGGGGCGGGCACTGTGGAGGTCATTGTTAAAGGGGCGAGTACTGTAGAGGTCACTGTTATTGGGGAAACTGTCGATATCTTTTTACGACACACGGAAACATAAAATGAAATAGATGAAATATACCCGTGCAAAGTCGGGTCCTTCTGCTAGTAGGATATAAATATGACATATTCTACACCTGTACTGAAGAAGGAATTACAATACCAAATCTGCACAATTGGAATTGCCTAATATTATGGATTAAAAGAAATCTGCTATGGTACTGGTCAGGTTTCTGCATTCAATTTTGGGAGCCAAAACCAGGAGTGAATTAAAAAAAGAGGAGACATCATATCTGGCATTTATTTTATCTCCTTTTAACCATTCTATTACTGGAGTGTTTATCCCCCTTCCTTACCAGGTCAGTTTTTGAGTTGTAGCAATGCGTCTATCTAACTGCAAATAACTGATTAATTTCTGAGCCAGCCTACATGTATTTGATATTATTTTTCACGAGACGCCTCAGACCATTTTTCTGTGCAATTAGATGATGGATATAATATTTAAAATATATATATATATTTAACCCTTAGGATACCGGAGGTTTTTGCGCTTTTGATTTTTGATTTTTCTTTCCTATCTTCCTTGAACCATAACTTTTTATATTTCCGTTCACATAATTGTATGAGGGCTTATTTTTTGCGGGATAAGTTGTACTTTCTAAATTATGGCATAAAATATAATGGGAAGTGGTAAAAAACATTCCAAATGTCGTGGAATTGGATAAAAACGCAATTCTTCCACCATCTTACGGGTTTTGTTCCATGGGGTTTTGTTTGTGACAAAACTGACCCATGCCCTTAATTCTATGGGTCAGTACAATTACAACAATATACCATTTGCATAGGTTTTTTATGTCTAAATAGTGTAAAAATAAACTCTTAAAAAATATTTTTTTTTTACATCACCATATTCTGACCCCTATAACTTTTTTATAGTTATATCTACTGAGCTGTGGGGGGCTAATTTTTTTGTGGGACAATCTGTAGTTTTTATTGATACCATTTTGGAGTGTGTGTGACTTTTTGATCACATTTTATAAAAAAAAATTTGGGTAAGAGTATGAAAAAAAAAATGCAAAATTGGGCATTTTGACCCTTTTTTCTGTTAAGCCATTTGCCATATTGGAAAAACAATTTTTATATTTTAATAGTACGGGCATTTTCGGTCATGGTGATATCCATGATGTTTATATTTTTGATTATTTAGGTATTACATTTTTTAATAAAAGGTAAGGGGGATGATTTAAATTTTATATATATTTTTTTTAATTTTATTATATATTTTTTATATAACTTTTTTTGTAATGATTTTGAAGCTCATATATGAGCATATAAAATTTGTTTTTAAATTTTTCATTTTGAACGATCATGGATTTTTAAAATGAGTTTATTACTGTATATTGCTCATTTCTTTTGTGGGCTTGCAGCATGAATGCTGTGAGCCTCGTCAGCGAGACTTAGCACATTCAAAGCAACATTGGCCGCAGGGTGTGTGTCGGTTTTTGACACTTTAGATGCCGTGATCTCACTTAATCACGGCTTCTAAAGCCTTTAATTACCGCGATCGCCATTATTGCCAGTCACGGTAATTAGCCGCAGGTCTTTGCTATTTGAATCAGAAGATACCTGCCGGCCATGACGCCCGCTGCACATGCGAGTGGGCGCCATGTTTCCACATCGCTCCAGCACCATACATGTACTGCGCTAGTAGCAAAAGAGTTAAGAAAAAACGGTGAAAATTATGAAAAAAAAATATTTTCCCTTTCTTATCATTTTTTTTTATATTACAAAAGGTTTAAAGACAAAAAAAATCCTAAAACATTCCCGTACGCTTGTACCCTGAAAATGGACAATATTTATGTAGTTTATCTACTGGCTGGGCCCGCCTAAAGACTTCAAAAGACTCAAGCGCATCTTGAATTTTGGCAGCCTATTATTCTATTGCTGGTTCTATGGCACTGTACTGCCAGAAAACTGTTTTACAGTGCCAAAACATTATAAGCCCCTTCAAAGTGACTTTTTTTTATGTTATTCGCCTAAGGTATTCATCTTGGGGAAATTTGGACATTTTAAGGCTTTTAGTTTTTCACATTTTTGCGTGTGTTTTTTATATTTTACGTAGAAAAAACCTACTATACAAAACATAGCTAAAACAAATACCTATATTTTGAAAAAAAAACTAATGAGCGTTAGTGTTGATCAAGAATATTCGAATTGCGAATTTTAATCGCGAATATCGGCACTTCGAGAATTCGCAAATAGTTAGAATATCGCAAAATATATTTGTAATCGCGAATATTTGATTTTTTTTTAAATACCAGTTCATGCGAATTTTTATGCAAATGTTTTAGGCTATTTTTTTATGCGAATCAAGAAAATAATGCCTGGAGATCATGAATTCGAGAACTCTCGAATATATGGCGAATATTCGCCCAAATATTCGCGAAATATCAATTTGATTATTGCCCCTGCCGCTCATCACTAATGAGCGTATGTTTATATATTTTACACATAAAAATTCCACTATACTATTACTAAAAATAATAATTATAATAAACATATATATATATTTTTTATGAATGAAAAAGGGGCGAGGTGTTTGTATGGGTGTGTACATAGTCTAATTACTATTGCTAATACTATTAACTATTGCTATATCTTAAATTTTTTTATTTCTTTTTTTTTTACATTAATTAATTTATTTTTTATTTACTTTTTTAAAGTGAATTAACCCCTTTCTGCCAAAGTCAAGGCAGGAAGAGGTTAATTCCCAGCCTGCAGGCTGACATTTCATTTTCAAGCCAGCAGGTGGTGCTCTTACATATGAAAAAGCGCTCCCTGCAGACTTTCAGCTTCTTCAATCTAATACAGCATAGAGCTACAAGCGTGTATTACAGCCAGACCACTCCAGTTGTCTTTCAGACTTCTACCTGTGACCGCAGCTGTCTAATGACAGCACGGTCACAGCGATCTGTGGTGGCACTGGCCACTGGCAGATCGCGATGTAACCCAACGCTTTTATACATTAAAAGTCGTGCGGAAGTAGGCAATTGGTTAAGATCCACCCCTGATTTTGGCTTCCAAAACTGTATGCAGAACCCTACCTGTGAGGTCATACCTTTACCAAGCGTATCCAGACTAGAGTTGAGCGGACACCTGGATGTTCGGGACCTGAACTTGGCCCGAACTTGACTCCGAACCTGAACCCCATTGAAGTCAAAAGGGACCCGAAATTTTAGAGCACTAAAATGGCTGTAAAAATGTCATGGAAAGGGCTAGAGGGCTGCTAATGACATCAAAATGTAGTTAAGAGCATGGCAAGTGCTCTTCAAACAAATGTGGATAGGGAAATGACTTAAAATAACATAAAATACGTAAAAATAAAAAATATTAATCTTGATCTAGGAGGACGAGGTCCATATGGATTAGGAGGTTGAGAAGGCGGTGGATGTGGCGGTGTAGGTGAAAGCGGCGGTGGAGGAGGAGGAGGTAGCCTACACTGCTTTTTGGTTATACATTTATTTATATTTTTTTAAATGAGGGTACACTACAAAACATTGGGAAATATAACCTGTGAAAACCCCCTCCAGTTGTGCTAAACACACGTTCAGACAATACACTGGCTGCAGGGCAGGCCAGCACCTCCAAGGCGTAAAGGGCAAGCTCAGGCCATGTGCCCAATTTGGAGACCCAGAAGTTGAAGGGGGCAGACCCATCAGTCAGTACGTGAAGGCGTGTGCATACATACTGCTCCACCATGTCGCACGTCCCCGTGATGTCCACGATCCAATTGGATATCTTCTCTATCAACTTTCGATGTTCTTTTATGCGCCTACCATGGTGATAATGGGTGGCGTGGATTCAGGGTTCCAAGCCGGAGAGGGAGCCTGAGAAAGGGATACCACTAGAGTTGAGCGGACACTTGGATGTTTTCTGGTTCGGCAGGTTCGGCCGAACTTGAAAAAAAAGTTCGGGTTCGGAACCCGAACTTGACCCTGAGCCCCATTGAAGTCAATGGGGACCTGAACTTTTGGGCACTAAAATGGCTCTAAAATAGTCCTGGAAAGGGCTAGAGGGCTGCAAAGGGCATCAAAATGTGCTTAAGAGCATGGCAACTGTTCTGCAAACAAATGTGGATAGGGAAATGACTTAAAATAACATAAAATACAGAAAAATTAAAAATAAAAATCTGGATCTAGGAGTAGGAGGTTGAGGAGGTGGTGGATGGGTGGATGTGGTGGTGTAGGTTGACGTGGCGGTGTAGGTGGAAGCGGCGGTGAAGGAGGAATAGGTAGCCAACACTGATTTGTGTTATTTTTTATTTTTAAATTAGGGTATCCCCCAAAATATTGGGACATATAACAAAATAAAACTAAGAATAAGTGCACTTGAGTACAAGAATGGATGGTTGAGGCTGGTATAAATGTCTATTCTGCACAAGGTACGGACAAGTCCTGTGGGATCCATGCATGGTTCATTTTAATAAAAGTAAGCTTGTCCACATTGGCTGTGGCCTGTGATAATGCTCTCTGCCGTGCTAAACACACGTTCACATTATACACTGGCTGCAGGGCAGGTCAGCACCTTCAAGACTGACAAAGCTTTTCCACATTTGGGCCATGCTAACCCTGCCTTCTCAGGTGCTGGCGGTGCCCCAGCTGCGTTGGCGACCTCTTCCTCCTCCTCTTGCCTTCGTCTTGTGCTTCCACTGTGCCCCCGCTGTCAGGTGGCAATGCTATCATCAGTGTGCGCTTGTAGTCGCGCATCTTCCGATCAGTAACAGATGTTTTCACTAAATTTAGTTCCCTGTCAGCAATGCAGAGCAGGGGTTCATTCACGGCAAAAGGGGATACATGTCACCCAGCAATACAACAGAGGATTTTGAGAGATTTAGGCCCCTGTCACCCAGGCACAGCAGGGGTTCATTCACGGCAAAAGGGGGTTCATGTCTGCCCGCAATACAACAGGATTTTGAGAGATTTAGGCCCCTGTCATCCAGGCACAGCAGGGGTTCATTTACGGCAAAAAGGGGTTCATGTCACCCAGCAATAGAACAGAGGATTTTAAAAGATTTAGGCCCCTGTTAGCAATGCAGAGCAGGGGTTCATTCACGGCAAAAGGGGGTACATGTCACCCAGCAATAGAACAGAGGATTTTGAGAGACTTAGGCCCCTGTAAGCAATGCAGAGCAGGGGTTCATTCACGGCAAAAGGGGGTTCATGTCACCCAGCAATAGAACAGATGATTTTGAGAGATTTAGGCCCCTGTCACCCAGGCACAGCAGGGGTTCATTCACGGCAAAAGGGGGTTCATGTCACCCAGCAATACAACAGAGGATTTTGAGAGATTTAGGCCCCTGTCAGCAATGCAGAGCAGGGGTTCATTCACGGCAAAAGGGGGTTCATGTCACCCAGCAATAGAACAGAGGATTTTGAGAGATTTAGGGCCCTGTCACCCAGGCACAGCAAAGGTTCATTCACGGCAAATGGGGGTATATGTCACCCAGCAATAGAACAGAGGATTTTGAGAGAATTAGGCCCCTGTCAGCAATGCAGAGCAGGGGTTCATTCACGGCAAAAGGGGGTTCATGTCACCCAGCAATAGAACAGAGGATTTTGAGAGATTTAGGCCCCTGTCACCCAGGCACAGCAAAGGTTCATTCACGGCAAAAGGGGGTACATGTCACCCAGCAATACAACAGACGATTTTGAGAGATTTAGGCCCCTGTCAGCAATGCAGAGCAGGGGTTCATTCACGGCAAAAGGGGGTTCATGTCGCCCAGCAATACAACAGAGGATTTTGAGAGATTTAGGCCCCTGTCAGCAATGCAGAGCAGGGGTTCCTTCACGGCAAAAGGGGGTACATGTCACTCAGCAATAGAACAGAGGATTTTGAGAGATTTAGGCCCCTGTCACCCAGGCACAGCAGGGGTTTGTATACGCCAAAAATGGTAAAATGTCACCCGACAATTGAAAATAAGATTTTATTTCAATTTAGGGCACTAAAATTGCCACTTTTTAAAATTAAAATGGCTCTAAAATAGTCCTTGAAAAGGCTAGAGGGATGTAAAAGGCAGTAAAATGTGCTTAAGAGCATGGCAACTGCTCTGCAAACAAATGTGGATAGGGAAATAACTTAAAATGAAATAAAATAACTAAAAATTATAAATTATTAACCTGCAACTCAGAGAAGGAGGTGGATATGGAGTCGGAGGTTGAGGAGGCGGTGAATGTGGTGTTGTAGGTGGAGGCAGCAATGGAGGAGGAACTGGTAGCCAACAATGTTTTTTTTTGTTGGGTAGTTAGCCCCCAAAATATTGGGACAAAAAAAAAAAAAGAAGACAAAGAATCATTGCACTTGACTTGAGTACAAGAATGTATGTTTGATGGTGGTATAAATGTCTATTCTGCGCAAGGTACAGACAAGTCTTGTGTAATCCAAGCCTGGTTCATTTTAATGAACATGAGCTTGTCTACGTTGGCTGTGGACAGGCGGCTACGTCTGTCTGTAAGGACGCCTCCTGCCGTGCAAAGTACACGTTCAGAGAGTACACTGGCTGCAGGGCAGGCCAGCACCTCCAAGGCATACAGGGCAAGCTCTGCCCATGTGGACAATTTGGAGACCCAGAAGTTGAATAGGGCAGAACCATCAGTCAGTATGTGTAGTCGTGTGCACAGGTACTGTTCCACCATGTTCAAATGCTGCCTCCTGCTAACACGCTCCATATCAGCAGTTGGGGCCGGTTGTTGCGGCGAGGTGACAAAGCTTTTCCACATGTAGGCCATGCTAACCCTGCCTTCTGAGGTGCTGGCGCTGACACAGCTGTGTTGGCGACCTCTTCCCCCTCCCCTGCATTTGCCTTGTGCTTCCACTTGTCCCCCGACGTCAGTCGGGAATGCTCTCAGGAGCGCGTCTACCAGTGTGCGCCTGTTGTCGCGCATCCTCCGATCACGCTCCAGTGAGGGAATTAAGGACGGCACATTGTCTTTGTAACGGGGATCCAGCAGGGTGGCCACCCAGTAGTCAGCACACGTTAAAATGTGGGCAACTCTGCAGTCGTTGCGCAGGCACTGCAGCATTTAGTCGCTCATGTGTGCCAGGCTGCCCAGAGGTAAGGACAAGCTGTCCTCTGTTGGAGGCGTATCGTCTGCATCCTCCGTATCCCCCCAGCCATGCACCAGTGATGAGCCCGAGCTGCGTTGGATGCCACGCCGCTGTGAACATGCTTCATCCCCATCCTCCTCCTCATCCTCGTCCTCCAGTAGTGGGCCCTGGCTGGCAAAATTTGTACCTGGCCTCTGCTGTTGCAAAAATTCTCTTTCTGAGCCACTTCTAAAAGACTGGCCTGAAAGTGTTAGAGATGACCCCTCTTCCTCCTCCTCATCCTGGGCCACCTCCTCTTCTATCATCGCCCTAAGTGTTTTCTCAAGGAGACATAGAAGTGGTATTGTAATGCTGATAACGTTGTCATCGCCACTGGCCATGTTGGTGGAGTACTCGAAACAGCGCAACAGCGCAACAGGGCACACAGGTCTCGCATGGAGGCCCAGTCATTGGTGGTGAAGTAGTGCTGTTCCGCAGTGCGACTCAGCCGTGCGTGCTGCAGCTGAAACTCCACTATGGCCTGCTGCTGCTCGCACATTCTCTCCAGCATGTGCAAGGTGGAGTTTCACCTGGCGGGCACGTCGCATATGGGGCGGTGGGCGGGAAGGCCGAAGTTACGCTGCAGCGCTGACAGGCGAGCAGCAGCAGGGTGAGAACGCCGAAAGCGCGCACAGATGGCCCGCACTTTATGCAGCAGCAACGAGATTTCGCCCATTATCGCACACCACCAGGCCGGGCTTGAGGCCCACTGGCAGCAACCATTCGTCGGTCTGTTGTTCTATACCCCGCCACAACTCCTGCGCAGTGTGGGGCCAGTCCCCCAAACACATCAGTTTCAGAACGGCCTGCTGACGTTTACCCCTGGCTGTGCTGAAGTTGGTGGTGAAGGTCTGTCGCTGACCGGATGAAGAGGTGGAAGAAGTGGAGGAGGAAGCCGAGTAGGAAGAGGAGGCAACAGGAGGCAAAGAATGATGCCCTGCGATCCTTGGCGGCGGAAGGACGTGAGCCAAACCAGCCGCCACTACATTTACCCAGTGTGCAGTTAGAGAGATATAGCGTCCCTGGCCGTGCTTACTGGTCCACGTATCTGTGGTTAGGTGGACCTTGCCACAGATGGCGTTGCGCAGTACACACTTGATTTTATCTGATACTTGGTTGTGCAGGGAGGGCACGGCTCTCCTGGAGAAGTAGTGGCGGCTGGGAACGACGTACTGTGGGACTGGGACAGCAAGCTACATGAGCTGTTTGAAGCTGTCCATCTCCACCAGCCTGAATGACAGCATTTCAAAGGCCAGCTGTTTAGAAATGCTGGCATTCAGGGCCAGGGATCGAGGGTGGATAGGTAGGAATTTACGCTTTCTCTCAAAGGTTTGTGAGATGGAGAGCTGAACGCTTCCGTGTGACATGGTTGAGATGCTTGGTGACGGAGGTGGTTTTCTTGGTGGCACATCCTCTGTTTGCTGGACGGCAGGTGCCAACTTTCCTCCAGAGGCGGAGGAAGAGGCCGAGGCAGCAGCAGAAGAGGGAGCAGGAGGGGCCTGAGCCCTTTCTTGGTTTTGAAGGTGCTTACTCCACTGCAGCCCGTGTCTCGCATGTAGATGCCTGGTCATGCAGGTTGTGCTAAGGTTCAGAATGTTAATGCCTCGCTTCAGGCTCTGATGGCACAGCGTGCAAACCACTCGGGTCTTGTCATCAGCACATTGTGTGAAGAAGTGCCATGCCAGGGAACTCCTTGAAGCTGTCTTTGGTGTGCTCGGTCCCTGGTGACGGTGGCCAGTAGCAGGCGAACTGTTTTGGCGACGGCTGCTCTGCTTTTGCACCCTGCTCCCGCTTTTGTTACGCTGTTGGCTCGGTCTCACCACTGCCTCTTCCTCCGAACTCTGAAAGTCAGTGGCATGACCTTCATTCCATGTGGGGTCTAGGACCTCATCGTCCCCTGCATGTCACGACCATGGTTATGGTCGTGACTCCTGATCTGCATGCAGTTGCCTGCGTTTTTTTTTTTTGTCAATCACATGGTGAGGGCGGCTGGATTGTTGCCTCACATGTGGTTGCCGCTGGCAACATGTTTGTGCTTGGCAGCTTGCTGCAATCTGCATGCGGTTACACCTGGCAACCTGTCTTTGTAGGTGTGCCGTTTTATATGTTTGGTGTGCACGAAGTTTGGGTGTGTGCACTGTGATAGTTTCCCTTCACTTGTGGCTGCCCGAGGTAACGTGTTGTATCCTGTACATGGGGGGGCAGTGTCTCTGCCTTCTGGCTGACTCCCAGGACACGGTTGCCACGCATGTCGTTGCCTGCGGTAACAGCTGCAGTGTGATAAGGGTTTGTACACTTCCCTTGTATGTGGCTGTTTTCCCTTGCCTGGTCTAGGAAGGGTTAACTCCCTTCTGTGTGTGTGAACACTAGGTGTGTCTGCGTGGGTGTGGCTACTTGGGTCTATATAGCCTCTGCTGAGAGCAGCAGTCAGAGGGGTACTTCAGCCATAGTCTGCTGGAGTCATCCTCCTACTTTTATACCACCTGCCAGTGAGGGCCACCCTTGTGGTCATAAGCATATGCTGTTATGTGATGTTAAAGGGTTTCTATCACTTCGTATGACATAATTAGCTGTCAGACACTAGCGATCCGCTAGTGTCTGCTCTGGCCAACCATCCTAATATAACAGCTTTTGGGGCAGCCGTTTTGCTAAAAAAAGAACTTTTATAAATATGCTAATGAGCCTCTAGGTGCTATGTGGGCGTCATTAGCAAATAGAGGCTCCGTCTACCTTCATAAACAGCCACCGCCCAGCGCGTCCCTCCAGCCCGCCCATCTCCTGCTGAATGCGATCCTCTGTGTGATGCAGCGGACGAATTCTCGCGCATGCGCCGTGCGCGACTGTATTCGGCGCATGCGCAGTGAATGTCTGACCGCTTCCCTGCTCAGACATCTCCACTGCGCCTGTTCCTTGGAGCACTATGACGTCATCGGCGCAGGCGCAGTGGAGATGTCTGAGCAGGGAAGCGGTCAGACATTCACTGCACATGCGCCGAATACAGTCGCGCACGGCGCATGCGCGAGAATTCGTCCGCTGCGTCACACGGAGGATCGCATTCAGCAGGAGATGGGCGGGCTGGAGGGACGCGCTGGGCGGTGGCTGTTTATGAAGGTAGACGGAGCCTCTAGGTGCTAATGACGCCCACATAGCACCTAGAGGCTCATTAGCATATTTATAAAAGTTCTTTTTTTAGCAAAATGGCTGCCCCAAAAGCTGTTATATTAGGATGGTTGGCCAGAGCAGACACTAGCGGATCGCTAGTGTCTGACAGCTAATTATGTCATACGAAGTGATAGAAACCCTTGAAGTTTATGTTTATGTGGTGTCTGTTATTATTGCAGCTATGGTTCTGGCTTCCTGTGTGTTTATGTGTGCTGTGTCCTTTTATAGCCTACAATAACCCAAAAACCGAACCTCACTCCCCAACTTACTGCAACTTGTACAAAAAAAGAGCAAGGATTTAACAAGGTAAAAAAAATCGCATTTTATTAATTATAAATCACATGAACATTACAGGTGAGCCCTTTTGTGGCCCAGTCTCCATGTTCTGTCCCTTTTGAGTCTCACCTGTAATGTTCATGTGATTTATAATTAATAAAATGAGATTCTTTTACCTTGTTAAATCCTTGCTCTTTTTTTGTACAAGTTGCTGTGTCCTTTTATGTCTGTGTGTGGACTTCAGCACTTGTGTCCAGGGATCCAGTCAGTGTGTCTGTGGCAGGTAGGGGTGGAAGTCTTTCACTCTCCTGCCATATCCATAGTCTGTTTATGTTTATATCCCCTTGCAGCTCGGCCAGTTTTAGACTCCTGTTTCTCCGCATCCAGGAGGAACAGGTGATCTACCCAGCTCCTAGTTCAGGGATCGGCGGAGGGTGAGTAGGGATCCGAGGTTCCTGAGCATGAGCCCTCCTACCATCAAGGTCGGCTCATGCAGCTAGGAGTCAGGGTCAGATTAGGGATGCGATAGGAGGTGACCTGCTCCCTAATTCTGTGGTCCTGGCCGAGCAGCCACTTACATCTCGTGGCATCGCACGGCTGAGGGTTTTCCTCTTCCACCCAGTCTTCCTCCCTGACCTCCTTTTCGGTCTGCACACTGCAGAAAGACGCAGCAGTTGGCACCTGTGTTTCGTCATTATCAGAGACGTGCTGAGGTGGTATTCCCATGTCCTCATCAGGAAACATAAGTGGTTGTGCGTCAGTGCACCTAGCCCTTCCACCCCTGGGGAAGGGCTAGGTGGATGCCCTTGGGAAACCCTGCCAGCAGAGTCTTCAAACAGCATAAGAGACTGCTGCATGACTTGAGGCTCAGACAGGTTCCCCGATATTCACGGGGGTGATATGACAGACTGATGGGCATGGGTTTCAGGCGCCACCTCTGCGCTTTCTGCAGAAGACTGGGTGGGAGATGATGTGAACGTGCTGGATCCACTGTCGGCCACCCAATTGATTAGCGCCTGTACTTGCTCAGGCCTTACCATCCTTAGAACGGCATTAGGCCTGACCAAATATCGCTGTAGATTCTGGCGGCTACTGGGACCTGAGGTAGTAGGTTCAGTAGGACGTGTAGCTGTGGCAGCACCAACACCACGACCATGACCGCGTCCCTTATTAGATGTTTGCCTCATAGTTAGCGTTTACAAAGCAAAGTAAAAAGTGGTTAAGCCTGTTAAAAAAAATTAACCGCCAATAAAAACCCTGATGTAGGGTATTGCACTAATTTTTTTTTTTTAAACTCTATATGACAGCGGTATTTGTGGCCTAAATGTGACACTCACTTATGCACGTCTTATCCCAGATGTGCAGTATATCAGAGGCTTTTTTCACCCCAGTAACCAAAATGGCGTATTTCTGGCCTAAATGTGACACTCACTTATGCACGTGTAATCCCAGATGTGCAATATATTAGAGGCTTTTTCACCCCAGTATGACAAAGCAGGATTTCTGGCCTTAATGTGACAATCACTTATGCACGTGTAATCACAGATGTGCAGTATATCACAGGGTTTTTTCTCCCTAACCAAAAAGCTGTATTTCTGTCCTAAATGTTACAGTGACTTATGCATGTGTAATCACAGATGTGCAGTATATCAGAGGGTTTTTTTCACCCTAACCAAAAAGCTGTATTTCTGTCCTAAATGTGACAGTGACTTATGCATGTGTAATCACAGATGTGCAATATATCAGAGGGTTTTTTCACCCCAGTAAGAAAAAAGCTGCATTTCTGGCCTTAATGTGACAATCACTTATGCACGTGTAGTCACAGATGTGCAGTATATCAGAGGGTTTTTTCACCCCAGTAAGAAAAAAGCTGTATTTCTGGCCTTAATGTGATAATCACTTATGCACGTGTAATCACAGATGTGCAGTATATCAGAGGTTTTTTTTCACCCTAACCAAAAAGCTGTATTTCTGTCCTAAATGTGACAGTGACTTATGCACGTGTAATCACAGATGTGCAGTATATCAGAAGGTTTTTTCACCCCAGAAAGAAAAAAGCTGTATTTCTGTCCTAAATGTAACAGTGACTTATGCACGTGTAATCACAGATGTGCAGTATATTAGAAGCTTTTTTCACCCCAGTAACCAAAAAGCTGTATTTCTATCCTAAATGTGACAGTGACTTATGCACGTGTAATCACAGATGTGCAGTATGTAACCAAAAAGCTGTATTTCTGTCCTAAATGTGACAGTGACTTATGCACGTGTAATCATAGATGTGCAGTATATTAGAGGCTTTTTTCACCCTAACCAAAAAGCTGTATTTCTGTCCTAAATGTGACAGTCACTTATGCTTGTCTAATCCCAGATGTGCAGTATATTACAGGGTTTTTTCACCCCAGTATGCCAAAGCTGTATTTCTGGACATGCAGATAGCCTATGCTGGTGCACTATCGTTGCATAAAATGGCTGCCGATCAGGTATTGATATTGATGAAATGTAGAAAAAAAAGTTCGTTTTTAGCAGTATTTGGCTCAGGGCAGGCTTAAAAAAATTGTGCACTGCACCCACAAAACACTTTTTCTGTAGATCGCTGAGTACATAAACCAGTTCTTGATAAGATCGCTCCCTAAGTGACTCCAGCTTAAATAGAGGCTGGGTCACATACTGCAGTCGGTCAAACACAGCCATGCCAATAGTAGGCATGGCTGTGATGGCCTTTTGGGGCAAGTAGTATGACGCTTGTTGATTGGCTGCTTTGCAGCCTTTCAAAAAGCGCCATAAAAATCGCCGAACACCGAACCCGAACTTTTACGTAAATGTTCGGGTCCGGGTGCCGAAAAACCTAAAGTTCGGTACGAACCCGAACTTTACAGTTCGGGTTCGTTCAACTCTAGATACCACATCAAATGGAGGTCAATGGATGAAATGAAATGTAATCGAGTGGAAATATAGGACAAAGTATTGAAGCATAAGCTTCCAAGTTAAGGAGGGGGCGCGCGGCATTTACTCACTCCCGACTCGGGGAGGTAGTGACGATAAATAACAATACAGGACTCTTAAGATGCACTGTTATTGGAATGATTAATTAAAAATTACAGGGAATGTCACTGCGGTATTTTGGATTACGAAAAGTTAGAAAGAAGAGGCCCTGCTGCCATTTTGTTGACTCTAGATAACTTCTGCCTCAATTGAAAGGGCCCCTGGTTTGTCTGTGGGTGAACCTCCGGCCGGGCAACCACTAAAGACCAATACACGTTGATAGGTTTAAAATGGTTGTGACTTTATTAGACATCGTAGACAATTTATAGATGCAAACCACAAGATTATCATATACCTCCCCTAAGCTTAATCCAATCAGGTAACGAATTTATTAATCTCACCTCTATACAACCTTAGTAAAAAAAGTCATGATAATTTCCTAGAAACAAGATACATATGTGATGCATTTATAATTCTTGGAATTAAGATATCTAACCATAATCTTTGTTGACTTTAGCTTTGTTCAGATATTTCGCGGAATTATCTTCGTTTATTTTGTACCAACATATACCTGATAAAAAAATGTCCTTTACTTATCTAAACCAGAGGTGAACGTCAAGAAACAAAAATGCTTATATACATAACCCGTATCAATGTAAAATCTATCTGTTTGCTAAAGCCTGCATATCTCTTTCTAGCCATGCGGTTTTAAGCTACCGACCTCTATTTCCTCTTAGCTGTGTTGCTAGACCTTGCTGTCATAAGAGTATAAAATATTTCCTTTAAAGAAGAACTCTGCATATTTAATACAAGCATATAAAGCTGAATTATTACATATATATGTGAACGTGTGTGGATATAGACATAATTTCCTTACAATCCCCTCTTTGATCATATGGAATTCCCATTCCATGTGATCACTCCTTATACCACACACCAATTCTCGGTATCTTTCTCAGGGTACTTCCCTTTTTAAGGGTGACATATTCACCTGAATCTTCTGGTGGTTTCTTACGCTTTATCAATTGAGAGGTTTTTCCCACTCCCCATATTGTGAACTTTATTAGACAATATATAAGGAGTAAAAATACCAAAGTCATTAAAATAACAATGCCTGCTTTTCTGAAAAAGTTGAAAATTCCGGAGAAGATACCTCCTGTCCAATCTCCTATTAAGTCAAAAGGGTTCCATGACCCAGGCATATTATGTAATTCCCCTTGTAATCTTTCCCTTTCCTCTTGATGACTGTTGATTATATCATAGTAATCTGGTACCTCAATGTCCCTTGTCTCTTTGGTGAAGTTAGAGAAATAAATGCAACAGATTTGTTTGTTTTCTGTTTGATCACACAGTCCAGTGACTGCCATCATTAGTCTCTCCTGTCTCTGCCTAATCACTTCCTGTTTCATCCTTATTTTTCTCATTTCCTCATTTATCATCCCCAGGTCTTTTGTGGTGATATTAACCCATCTCTCGACTAATTCCTGGAAGGCATCTACTCTTACTAGGGCCATTGCAGTTCCCGTCGGACCTAAGATGCTCATGTAAAACTTTTCCCATGTGCTCGTCAGTGCCCTCTTTTTCCTGTGTGTGTTATGGAACATGAGCACCCCATGGGCTGGTCCCATCCGTACTTCTTTTCCTGATTGAGCACTCATGTATGGGAAGAGTTGGACCATAGTGCACCAACCTTTTGAACTAGTATCTTTAGGAAAAGGGATTGTAGTATGGCACCATAACCCACAACACACTATCCAGCCCTTTGGTAGACGAGGTGCTGGAATATCACTGAAGGTATTTTGCCCACTTCTTAGCCCCATTAAACACATCCATTGAACTATATTAATAGGGTCAGTACTTCCATACTTAATATCCGTTTTGTTTATTTGCTTCAACCAAGAAGTTAATGGGCCTCGATTGACCTGGGGCTTATAGGATGGACATTCTGTAAGATTGTACTGAAACATTCTTTCTATTCTTTCATCAGCATCGGCAATGGCGACTGTATTGAGCCCTTTTATGTCTACTGTTTGATTTGTAATATAGCTTTCTATGTCCAACAGTGTGAAGTTAACGTCTGTATTTGCACAGAATTTAGCATTAGCAAAATATTTCACATCCCTAGAATAATAATGACCATTTAAAAAACAAAAGTTTGGAGACTCGGAATACCCTTGTATTAAGAATGGTTTGTTAGTTGTTGCACGTCCCTGTGACTTCCACCATCCATTTGGATATCTTCTCTATCAACTTTCGATGTTCTTTTCTGAGCCTACCATGTTGATCACATTTATCGGCGAATCAGGGTTCCACGCCGGAGAGGGAGCGTGAGAAAGAGAGACCACATCCAAAGGAGGTTAATTGTTTTAAATTAAATATGATAGAGTGGAAATATGGGACAAAGTATTAAAGCGCAAAAGTGGGACAACTTGTTAAAGTTTGAGCATTGAATGAAAGGAGGTGGCGCGCATCAATTAATGAAGAATTTATGAAATTTTATTCCCTGTCAACTATGCAGAGCAGGGGTTTCTATCCGTCAAAATGTCTAAAATGTCACTTGACAATGTAACAGACGATTTTTTTTTTAATTTATGTTCCTGTCACCTATGTAGAGGTGCCCCAGTGACATCCACCATCCATTTGAATATCTTCTCTATCAACTTTCGATGTTCTTTTCTGAGCCTACCATGTTGATAACGGTTATCGGCGAATCCGGGTTCCACGCCGGAGAGGGAGCGTGAGAAAGAGAGACCACATCCAAGGGAGATACAAGTATTACATTTTTTTGGGGATCGAGCGGAAATATGGGAAAAGTTATTGAGGCGCAAAGGTGGGAAAAATTATTGAAGCACAAATGTGGGACAAATTAGTAAAGCGCAATTGTGGGACAAATTATTGAAGCGCAAATGTGGTAGAACTTGTTAAAGTTTAAGCATTGAATGAAAGGAGGTGGCGTGCATCAATTAAAGAAGAATTTCAGAAATTTTATTCCCTGTCACCTATGCAGAGCAGGGGTTTATTCACGTCCAAAATTGTAAAATGTCAACCCAATAATGTAACAGAAAAATTACAGAAATGTATTAACCTGTCTACTTGGTAGAGCAGGGGTCTATGACAGAAAAAAATTGCTTATTGTCACCCGAAAATGTAAAAGAAAAATTATTGAAATTTATTAAGCTGCCAAAATTGGTGAATTTCACCCGAAAATGTAACTGAAATTTTTTTTTTACCTGTCTACTAGGTATAGCAGTGGTATATCACACCCAAAAATAGTTGAATTTCAACCGAAAATGTAACTGACAAATATTTTTTTTTAACCTGTCTACTACGTATAGCAGTGGTACATTACACCGAAAAATGTATGAATTTCACCCGAATATGTAACTGACAAATTATATATTTTTTTCTGTCTACTAGGTATAGCAGTGGTACATCACACAAAAAAATGGTGAATTTCACCCGAAAATGTAACTGACAAATATTTTTTTTTAACCTGTCTACTACGTATAGCAGTGGTACATTACACCGAAAAATGTATGAATTTCACCCGAATATGTAACTGACAAATTATATATTTTTTTCTGTCTACTAGGTATAGCAGTGGTACATCACACAAAAAAATGGTGAATTTCACCCGAAAATGTAACTGACAATTATTATTTTTTTAACCTGTCTACTAGGTATAGCAGTGGTACATCACACCCAAAAATTGGTGAATTTCAACCAAAAATGTAACTGACAATTATTTTTTTTTAACCTGTATACTAGGTATAGCAGTGGTACATTACATCCAAAAATTGGTGAATTTCACCTGAATATGTAGCTGACAATGAATTTTTATTTTTTTCTGTCTACTAGGTATAGCAGTGGTACATCACACCCAAAAAAGTTGAATTTCAACCGAAAATGTTACTTGGTATAGCAGTGTACCAGTGCTATACCAAGTAGACAGGTAAAAAAAATAAAAATTGGTGAATTTCACCCGCAAATGTAACTGACAATTTATATATTTTTTTAACCTGTCTACTAGGTATAGCAGTGGTACATAAAACCCAAAAATTGGTGAATTTAACCCAAAAATGTAAATGACAAATTATTATATTTTTTTTACCTGTCTACTAGGTATAACAGTGGTACATCACACCCAAAAATTGGTGAATTTCACCTGAAAATCTAACTGAAAATTTATTTATTTATTTTTTACCTGTCTACTAGGTATAGCAGTGGTACTTCACACCCAAAAATTGGTGAATCTCACCTGAAAATGTAACAGACAAAGTAGTGAAATGACATAAAATAAAATAAACTACGTACAAGTAAATAAAAAAAAATTGATTTATGAGGTAGAGTTCCATTTGGAGTAGGAGTTTAACCGCCTAATGCAGGATCGCGTTCCGGAGGCGGCAGCCCTGCTCAGAGTCACGCATATACGCGTCATCTCGCGAGACGCAGGATTTCCTGTGAACGCGTGCACACAGGCGCGCGCGTTCACAGGATCGGAAGGTAAGCGAGTGGATCTCCAGCCTGCCAGCGGCGATCGTTCGCTGGCAGGCTGGAGATGCGATTTTTTTAACCCCTAACATGTATATTAGACGCTGTTTTGATAAGAGCGTCTAATATACCTGCTACCTGGTCCACTGGTGGTCCCTTTTGTTTGGATCGACCACCAGAGGACACAGGCAGCTCAGTAATAAGTAGCACCAAACACCACTACACTACACACCCCTTGTCACTTATTAACCCCTTATTAACCCCTGATCACCCCATATAGACTCCCTGATCACCCCCCTGTCATTGATCACCCCCCTGTCATTGATCACCCCCTTGTAAGGCTCTATTCAGACGTCCATATGTTTTTTACGGATCCACAGATACATGGATCGGATCCGCAAAACACATACGGACATCTGAATGGAGCCTTATAGGGGGGTGATCAATGACAGGGGGGTGATCACCCCATATAGACTCCCTGATCACCCCCCTGTCATTGATCACCCCCCTGTAAGGCTCCATTCAGACGCCCGTATGTGTTTTGCGGATCCGATCCATGTATCCGTGGATCTGTAAAAAACATACGGACGTCTGAATGGAGCCTTACAGGGGGGTGATCAATGACAGGGGGGTGATCACCCCATATAGACTCCCTGATCACCCCCCTGTCATTGATGACCCCCCTGTAAGGCTCCATTCAGAAATTTTTTGGGCCCAAGTTAGCGGAAATTTTTTATTTTTAATTTTTTCTTACAAAGTCTCATATTCCACTAACTTGTGTAAAAAAAAAAAATTTCACATGAACTCACCATACCCCTCACGGAATCCAAATGCATAAAATTTTTTAGACATTTTATATTCCAGACTTCTTCTCACGCTTTAGGGCCCCTAAAATGCCAGGGCAGTATAAATACCCCACATGTGACCCCATTTCGGAAAGAAGACACCCCAAGGTATTCTGTGAGGGGCATATTGAGTCCATGAAAGATTGAAATTTTTGTCCCAAGTTAGCGGAAAGGGAGACTTTGTGAGAAAAAACAAAAAAAATAAATTTCCGCTAACTTGTGCCAAAAAAAACAAATTTCGATGAACTCGCCATGCCCCTCATTGAATACCTTAGGGTGTCTTCTTTCCAAAATGGGGTCACATGTGGGGTATTTATACTGCCCTGGCATTTTAGGGTCCCTAAAGCGTGAGAAGAAGTCTGGGATCCAAATATCTAAAAATGCCCTCTTAAAAGGAATGTGGGCCCCTTTGTGCATCTAGGCTGCAAAAAAGTGTACCACATCTGGTATCGCCGTACTCAGGAGAAGTTGGGCAATGTGTTTTGGGGTGTCTTTTTACATATACCCATGCTGGGTGAGAGAAATATCTTGGCAAAAGACAACTTTTCCCATTTTTTTATACAAAGTTGGCATGTGACCGAAATATTTATCTCACCCAGCATGGGTATATGTAAAATGACACCCCAAAACACATTGCCCAACTTCTCCTGAGTAGAGCAATACCAGATGTGTGACACTTTTTTGCAGCCTAGGTGGGCAAAGGGGCCCACATTCCAAAGAGCACCTTTCGGATTTCACCGGCCATTTTTTACAGATTTTGATTTCAAACTACTTCTCACGCATTCGGACCCCTAAAATGCCAGGGCAGTATAACTACCCCACAAGTGACCCCATTTTGGAAAGAAGACACCCCCAGGTATTTTGTGATGGGCATAGTGAGTTCATGGAAGTTTTTATTTTTTGTCACAAGTTAGTGGAATATGAGACTTTGTAAGAAAAAAAAAAATCATCATTTTCCGTTAACTTGTGACAAAAAATAAAAAATTCTAGGAACTTGCCATGCCCCTCACGGAATACCTTGGGGTGTCTTCTTTCCAAAATAGGGTCACTTGTGGGGTAGTTATACTGCCCTGGCATTCTAGGGGCCCTAATGTGTGGTAAGTATTTTGAAATCAAAATGTGTAAAAAATGACCTGTGAAATCCTAAAGGTGCTCTTTGGAATGTGGGCCCCTTTGCCCACCTAGGCTGCAAAAAAGTGTCACACATGTGGTATTGCCGTACTCAGGAGAAGTTGGGCAATGTGTTTTTGGGTGTCATTTTACATATACCCATGCTGGGTGAGATAAATATCTTGGTCAAATGCCAACTTTGTATAAAAAAATTGGAAAAGTTGTCTTTTGCCAAAATATTTCTCTCACCCAGCATGGGTATATGTAAAATGACACCCCAAAAAAACATTGCCCAACTTCTCCTGAGTACGGCAATACCACATGTGTGACACTTTTTTGCAGCCTAGGTGGGCAAAGGGGCCCACATTCCAAAGAGCACCTTTCGGATTTCACCGGCCATTTTTACAGATTTTGATTTCAAACTACTTCGCACGCATTTGGGCCCCTAAAATGCCAGGGCAGTATAACTACCCCACAAGTGACCCCATTTTGGAAAGAAGACACCCCAAGGTATTTCGTGATGGGCATAGTGAGTTCATGGAAGTTTTTATTTTTTGTCACAAGTTAGTGGAATATGAGACTTTGTAAGAAAAAAAAAAAAAATCATCATTTTCCGCTAACTTGTGACAAAAAATAAAAAGTTCTATGAACTCACTATGCCCATCAGCGAATACCTTAGGGTGTCTACTTTCCGAAATGTTGTCATTTGTGGGGTGTTTGTACTGTCTGGGCATTGTAGAACCTCAGGAAACATGACAGGTGCTCAGAAAGTCAGAGCTGCTTCAAAAAGCGGAAATTCACATTTTTGTACCATAGTTTGTAAACGCTATAACTTTTACCCAAACCATTTTTTTTTTTTATCAAAGACATGTAGAACAATACATTTAGAGAGAAATTTATATATGGATGTCGTTTTTTTTGCAAAATTTTACAACTGAAAGTGAAAAATGTCATTATTTTGCAAAAAAATCGTTAAATTTCGATTAATAACAAAAAAAGTAAAAATGTCAGCAGCAATAAAATACCACTAAATGAAAGCTCTATTAGTGAGAAGAAAAGGAGGTAAAATTCATTTGGGTGGTAAGTTGCATGACCGAGCAATAAACAGTGAAAGTAGTGTAGTGCAGAAGTGTAAAAAGTTGCCTGGTCATTAAGGGTGTTTAAGCTAAGGGGGCTGAAATGGTTAAGGAGGCGGTGGACGTAGTGGTGTAGGTGGAAGTGGCGGTGGAGGAGGACGAGGTAGCCAACACAGTTTTTTGGTTTTAAATTTTTTTAAATTAGGTTACACTCTAAAAGAGTGTGAAATATCCAAAATACAAGAATGAACAATTGAGCTGCAGTATAACAATGGCTGGTTATGGCCGGTATGCATGTCTATTCTGCACAAGGTACGGACAAGTCCTGTGGTATCCATGCCTGGTTCATTTTAATGAACGTGAGCTTGTCCACATTGGCTGTGGACATTCGGCTGCGCTTGTCTGTGATGATGCCACCTGCCGTGCTAAACACACGTTCAGATAATACACTGGCTGCAGGGCAGGCCAGCACCTCCAAGGTGTAAAAGGCAAGCTCAGGCCATGTGCCCAATTTGGAGACCCAGAAGTTGAAGGGGGCAGACCTGTCATTCAGTACGTGTAGGCGTGTGCACACATACTGCTCCACCATGTTGGTGAAATGCTGCCTCCTGCTAAGACATTCCATATCAGCTGGTGGTGCTGGTTGTTGTGGCGTGCTGACAAAACTTTTCCACATTTCGGCCATGCTAACCCTGCCTTCTGAGGTGCTGGCGGTGCCCCAGCTGCGTTGGCGACCTCTTTCTCTTCCTTTGCCTTCGCCTTGTGCTTCCACTGTGCCCCCGCTGTCAGGTGGGAATGCCACCAGCAGCGCGACTACCAGCGTGCGCTTGTACTCGCGCATCTTACGATCACGCTCCAGTGACGGAATTAAGGACGGTACTTTGTCCTTGTAATGGGGATCCAGCAGCGTGGCCACCCAGTAATCAGCACAAATTAGAATGTGGGCAACTCGGCGGTCGTTGCGGAGACACTGCAGCATGTAATCGCTCATGTGTGTCAGGCTACCCAGAGGGAACAAAAAGCTGTCCTCTGTGGAAGGTGTATCGTCTGTGTCCTCTGTATCCCCCCCAGCCATGCACCAGTGATGGCCATGAGCTGGTCTTGGTGCCACCCTGCTGTGAACATGGTTCCTCCTCCTCCATCTTCTCATCCTCCACCTCGTCATCCTGCAGAACAGTGCCCTGACTGGACAATAGTGTACCTGGCGGTACCAGGAACCCACCCTCAGAGCCACTTGTGAATGACTGGCCGGAAAACCTATGAAATGATCCCTATTCCTCCTCCTCCTCCTGTGCCACATCCTCTTCCATCATCGCCAGCAGCAGTGTTTTTTCAAGGAGGCATAGAAAAGGGGATAGTTACGCTGAGAATGGAGTATCGGCACTGGCCATATTGGTGGAGTACTCAAAACAGCGCAGTAAGGAACACAGGTCTCGTATAGAGGCCCAGTCATTGGTGGTGAAGTGGTGCTGTTCCGCATAGCGACTCACCTGTGCGTGCTGCAGTGGAAACTCCACTATCGCCTGCTGCTGCTCACACAGTCTGGCCAGCATGTCCAAGGTGGAGTTCCACCTTGTGGGCAGGTCGCATATGAGGCGGTGAGCGGGAAGGCCAAAGTTACGCTGCAGCGCTGACAGGCGAGCAGCAGCAGGTTGAGAACGCTGAAAGCGCGCACAGACGGCCCGCACTTTATGCAGCAGCTCTGACATATCGGGGTAATTTTTAAGGAATCTCTGCACCACCAAATTCAGCACATGCGCCATGCAAGGGATGTGCGTCAAACTGGCTAGTCCCAGAGCTTCTATGAGATTTCGCCCATTATCACACACTACCAGGATGGGCTTGAGGCTCACTGGCACCAACCACTCATCGGTCTGTTGTTCAAGGCCAGTCCACAGCTCCTGCGCGGTGT
This sequence comes from Bufo bufo, assembly GCF_905171765.1. NCBI lineage: Eukaryota > Metazoa > Chordata > Amphibia > Anura > Bufonidae > Bufo > Bufo bufo. The sequence continues at coordinate 264,920,777 of NC_053393.1, forward strand.
GGGGTTTGTCTCCCAAACAGATAAGTTTTAAAACTGCCTGCTGTCGTTTACCCCTTGCTGTGCTGAAGTTGGTGGTGAAGGTGTTATGCTGACCGGATGAGGAGCCGGTAGAGGATGAGGAAGCGGAGTAGGAGGAGGAAGCAACAGGAGGCAAACTGAAGCGCCCTGCAATCCTCGGTAGTGGAAGGACATGCGCCAAACTGCTATCCGCCTCAGGCCCAGCCGCCACTGCATTTAGCCAGTGTGCTGTTATGGAGATATAACGTCCCTGACCATGCTTACTGGTCCACGTATACGTAGTGAGGTGCACCTTGCCACAGATGGCGTTGCGCAGTGCACACCTGATTTTGTCCCCCAATTGGTTGCGAAGGGAAGGGATGGCTCGCTTGGAAAAGTAGTGGCAGCTGGGCACGACATACTGTGGGACAACCACCACCATAAGGCCTTTAAAACTATCCGTCTCCACCAGACGGAATGCCAGCATTTCAAAGGCCAGTAATTTAGAAATGCTGGCATTCAGGGCTAGGGATCACGGGTGGGTAGGGGGGTACTTCCTCTTCCGCTCCAGTGTTTGGGATATGGAGAGCTGAACGCTTCTGTGGGACATTGTGGAGATGCTTAGTGACCCAGGTGGTGGTGTTGCTGGCAGATCCTCTGTTTGCGGGGTGACAGGTGGCACTGTCACTCCAGAGGTGGATGAAGAGGCCGAGACTGCAGCAGAAGAGGAAGCAGGAGGAGCCAGAGACCTTTCTTGGTTTTTGAGGTGTCTACTCCACTGCAGCTCGTGCTTAGCACTTAAATGCCTGGTCATGCAGGTTGTGCTCAAGTTGAAAAGGTTTATGCCTCGCTTCAGGCTCCGATTGCACAGCATGCAAACCACTCGTGTCTTGTTGTCAGCACATTGTCTGAAGAACTGCCATGCCAGGGAACTTGGTGTGCTCGGTCCCTTGCTGCGGTGCGCAGTAGCAGGCATACTGTCTAGGGGGCGGCCGCTCCGCTTTTGCACCCTGCTACCTCTTCTGCTGTGCTGGTGGCTCTGTGCGACCACCGCCTCTTCCTCTGAACTACATAGGTCCCTCGCATGACCTTGATTCCATTTGGGGCTCATCGTCCTCCACATCATCCTTTACCCAGTCTTCACCCCTGACCTCCTTGTCGGTCAGCACACTTTCGAAAGCCCCAGCAGTTGGCACCTGTGTTTCGTCATCATCCGAGACGTACTGCGATGGTCATCCTATGTACTCATCTTGAAAAATAAGTGGTTGGGCATCGGTGCACTCAATCTCTTCCACTTCTGGGGCAGGGATAGGTGGATGGCCTTGGGAAACCCTGCTAACAGAGTCATAAAAAAGCAGAAGAGACTGCTGCATGACTTGGGGCCCGACCAAATACCGCTGCAGGTTCTGTCGCCTACTCGCACCTGAGGAAGGGGTTTCACTTTTGCGTGTAGCTGGAACAGATTGACCACGTCTAGAGTTGAGCGAACACCTGGATGTTCGGGTTCGAGAAGTTCGGCCGAACTTCCCGGAAATGTTCGGGTTCGGGATCCGAACCCGAACCGAACTTCGTCCGGAACCCCATTGAAGTCAATGGGGACCCGAACTTTTGGGCACTAAAAAGGCTGTAAAACAGCCCAGAAAAGAGCTAGAGGGCTGCAAAAGGCAGCAACATGTAGGTAAATCCCCTGCAAACAAATGTGGATAGGGAAATGAATTAAAATAAAAATAAAAAAAATAAAAATGAACCAATATCAATTGGACAGAGGTCCCATAGCAGAGAATCTGGCTTCACGTCAGCAGAGAATCAGTCTCTTCATGCCATAGCAAAGAATCTGGCTTCATGTCAGCAGAGAATCAGTCTCTTCATGCCATAGCAGAGAATCTGGCTTCATGTCAGCAGAGAATCAGTCTCTTCATGCCATAGCAGAGAATCTGGCTTCATGTCAGTGCAGAATCAGTCTTCATGTCATAGCAGAGAATCAGGCTTCACGTCACCCACCACTGGAACAGGCCACTGTCACATATTTAGGCCCAGGCACCCAGACAGAGGAGAGAGGTCCCGTAACAGAGAATCTGGCCTTATGTCAGCGCAGAATCAGTCTTCATGTCATAGCAGAGAATCAGGCTTCACGTCACCCACCACTGGAACAGGCCACTGTCACACATTTAGGCCCAGGCATCCAGGCAGAGGAGAGAGGTCCCGTAACAGAGAATCTGGCCTTATGTCAGCGCAGAATCAGTCTTCATGTCATAGCAGAGAATCAGGCTTCACGTCACCCACCACTAGAACAGGCCACTGCCACACATTTAGGCCCAGGCAGAGGAGAGAGGTCCCGTAACAGAGAATCTGGCCTTATGTCAGCGCAGAATCAGTCTTCATGTCATAGCAGAGAATCAGGCTTCACGTCACCCACCACTGGAACAGGCCACTGCCACACATTTAGACCCAGGCAGAGGAGAGAGGTCCCGTAACAGAGAATCTGGCCTTATGTCAGCGCAGAATCAGTCTTCATGTCATAGCAGAGAATCAGGCTTTACGTCACCCACCACTGGAACAGGCCACTGTCACATATTTAGGCCCAGGCACCCAGGCAGAGGAGAGAGGTCCCGTAACAGAGAATCTGGCCTTATGTCAGCACAGAATCTGTCTTCATGTCATAGCAGAGAATCAAGCTTCACGTCACCCACCACTGGAACAGGCCACTGTCACACATTTAGGCCCCGGCACCCAGGCAGAGGAGAGAGGTCCCGTAACAGAGAATCTGGCCTTATGTCAGCACAGAATCTGTCTTCATGTCATAGCAGAGAATCAGGCTTCACGTCACCCACCACTGGAACAGGCCACTGTCACACATTTAGGCCCCGGCACCCAGGCAGAGGAGAGAGGTCCCGTAACAGAGAATCTGGCCTTATGTCAGCACAGAATCTGTCTTCATGTCATAGCAGAGAATCAGGCATCACGTCACCCACCACTGGAACAGGGCACTGTCACACATTTAGGCCCCGGCACCCAGACAGAGGAGAGGTTCATTCAACTTTGGGTTACCCCGCAATATAATGGTAAAATGAAAATAAAAATAGTATTGAATGAGGAAGTGCCCTGGAGTAGAATAATATATTGTTAAGGGGAGGTAGTTAATATCTAATCTGCACCAGGGATGGACAGGTCCTGTGGGATCCATGCCTGGTTCATTTTTATGAACGTCAGCTTGTCCACATTGGCTGTAGACAGACGGCTGCGTTTGTCTGTAATGACGCCCCCTGCCGTGCTGAGTACACGTTCAGACAAAACGCTGGCCGCCGGGCAGGCCAGCACCTCCAAGGCATAAAAGGCTAGCTCTGGCCACGTGGACAATTTGGAGACCCAGAAGTTGAATGGGGCCGAACCATCAGTCAGTACGTGGAGGGGTGTGCACAGGTACTGTTCCACCATGTTAGTGAAATGTTGCCTCCTGCTAACACGTTCCGTATCAGGTGGTGGTGCAGTTAGCTGTGGCGTGTTGACAAAACTTTTCCACATCTCTGCCATGCTAAGCCTGCCCTCAGAGGAGCTGGCCGTGACACAGCTGCGTTGGCGACCTCTTGCCCCTCCTCTGCCTTCGCCTTGGGCTTCCACTGGTTCCCCTGTGACATTTGGGAATGCTCTCAGTAGCGCGTCTACCAACGTGCGCTTGTACTCGCGCATCTTCCTATCACGCTCCAGTGTAGGAAGTAAGGTGGGCACATTGTCTTTGTACCGGGGATCCAGCAGGGTGGCAACCCAGTAGTCCGCACACGTTAAAATGTGGGCAACTCTGCTGTCGTTGCGCAGGCACTGCAGCATGTAGTCGCTCATGTGTGCCAGGCTGCCCAGAGGTAAGGACAAGCTGTCCTCTGTGGGAGGCGTATCGTCATCGTCCTGTGTTTCCCCCCAGCCACGCACCAGTGATGGGCCCGAGCTGCTTTGGGTGCCACCCCGCTGTGAACATGCTTCATCCTCATCCTCCTCCACCTCCTCCTCATCCTCGTCCTCCTCGTCCTCCAGTAGTGGGCCCTGTCTGGTCACATTTGTACCTGGCCTCTGGTGTTGCAAAAACCTCCCTCTGAGTCACTTCGAAGAGACTGGCCTGAAAGTGCTAAAAATGACCCCTCTTCCTCCTCTTCCTCCTGGGCCACCTCCTCTTCCATCATCGCCCTAAGTGTTTTCTCAAGGAGACATAGAAGTGGTATTGTAACGCTGATAACGGCGTCATCGCCACTGGCCATGTTGGTGGAGTACTCGAAACAGGGCACACAGGTCTCGCATGGAGGCCCAGTCATTGGTGGTGAAGTGGGGCTGATCCGCAGTGCGACTGACCCGTGCGTGCTGCAGCTGAAACTCCACTATGGCCTGCTGCTGCTCGCACAGTCTGTCCAGCATATGCAAGGTGGAGTTCCACCTGGTGGGTATGTCGCATATGAGGCGGTGAGCGGGAAGGCCGAAGTTACGCTGTAGCGCAGACAGGCGAGCAGTGGCAGGGTGTGAACGCCGGAAGCGCGAACAGACGGCCCGCACTTTATGCAGCAGCTCTGACATGTCGGGGTAGTTGCGAATGAACTTCTGCACCACCAAATTCAGCACATGCGCCAGGCAAGGGATGTGCGTCAAACCGGCTAGTCCCAGAGCTGCAACGAGATTTCGCCCATTATCGCACACCACCAGGCCGGGCTTGAGGCTCCCCGGCAGCAACCACTCGTCGGTCTGTTGTTCTATACCCCGCCACAACTCCTGTGCGGTGTGGGGCCTGTCCCCCAAACATATGAGTTTCAGAACGGCCTGCTGACGTTTACCCCGGGCTGTGCTGAAGTTGGTGGTGAAGGTGTGTGGCTGACTGGATGAGCAGGTGGAAGAAGAGGAGGAGGAAGCTGAGTAGGAGGAGGAGGAGACAGGAGGCAAAGAATGTTGCCCTGCGATCCTTGGCGGCGGAAGGACGTGCGCCAAACAGCTCTCCGCCTGGGGCCCAGCTGCCACTACATTTACCCAGTGTGCAGTTAGGGAGATATAGCGTCCCTGGCCGTGCTTACTGGTCCACGTATCTGTGGTTAGGTGGACCTTGCCACAGATGGCGTTGCGCAGTGCACACTTGATTTTATCGGACACTTGGTTGTGCAGGGAAGGCACAGCTCTCTTGGAGAAGTAGTGCCGGCTGGGAACAACATACAGTGGGACAGCAAGCGACATGAGCTGTTTGAAGCTGTGTGTGTCCACCAGCCTAAATGACAGCATTTCATAGGCCAGTAATTTAGAAATGCTGGCATTCAGGGCCAGGGATCGAGGGTGGCTAGGTGGGAATTTACACTTTCTCTCAAATGTTTGTGAGGTGGAGAGCTGAACGCTGCCGTGTGACATGGTTGAGATGCTTGGTGACGCAGGTGGTGGTGTTGGTGGTACATCCCATGTTTGCTGGGCGGCAGGTGCCAACGTTCCTCCAGAGGCGGAGGAAGAGGCCGAGGCGGCGGCAGCAGCAGAAGAGGTAGCAGGGGGAGCCTGAGTGACTTCCTTGTTTTTAAGGTGTTTACTCCACTGCAGTTCATGCTTTGCATGCAGGTGCCTGGTCATGCAGGTTGTGCTAAGGTTCAGAACGTTAATGCCTCGCTTCAGGCTCTGATGGCACAGCGTGCAAACCACTCAGGTCTTGTCGTCAGCACATTGTTTGAAGAAGTGCCATGCCAGGGAACTCCTTGAAGCTGCCTTTGGGGTGCTCGGTCCCAGATGGCGGCGGTCAGTAGCAGGCGGAGTCTCTTGGCGGCGGGTGTTCTGATTTTGCCCACTGCTCCCTCTTTTGCCACGCTGTTGGCTCGGTCTCACCACTGCCTCTTCCTCCGAACTGTGAAAGTCAGTGGCACGACCTTCATTCCATGTGGGGTCTAGGACCTCATCGTCCCCTGCATCGTCTTCCACCCAGTCTTGATCCCTGACCCCCTGTTCAGTCTGCACACTGCAGAAAGACGCAGCAGTTGGCACCTGTGTTTCGTCATCATCAGAGACGTGCTGAGGTGGTATTCCCATGTCCTCATCATCAGGAAAAATAAGTGGTTGTGCGTTAGTGCATTCTATCTCTTCCACCCCTGGGGAAGGGCTAGGTGGATGCCCTTGGGAAACCCTGGCAGCAGAGTCTTCAAACAGCATAAGAGACTGCTGCATAACTTGAGGCTCAGACAGTTTCCCTGATATGCATGGGGGTGATGTGACAGACCGATGGGCTTGGTTTTCATGCGCCATCTGTGCGCTTTCTGCAGAAGACTGGGTGGGAGATAATGTGAACGTGCTGGATCCACTGTCGGCCACCCAATTGACTAATGCCTGTACCTACTCAGGCCTTACATTCCTTAGAACGGCATTGGGCCCCACCAAATATCGCTGTAAATTCTGCTGGCTACTGGGACCTGAGGTAGTTGGTTCACTAGGACGTGTGGCTGTGGCAGAACGGCCACGTCCTCTCCCAGCACCAGAGGGTCCACTAACACCACCACGACCATGTCCACGTCCGCGTACACGTCCCTTATTAGATGTTTTCCTCATTGTTCCCGTTCACCACAATTTTGAGAATGGCAAATTTGGGAATAGTTTTTCAACCCAGAACAAAAAATGTGCTTTTACGGTCACTACAAATAACTTGACCAGCTAAAACAGTACAGATTTGGTTGAATAGAAATGTGAGGCCTGTTTTTTTTTGCGCTGTGTGACAGGTATAGGTTTAATCACAGAATTAGACTTCTATCTGCACGGTAGCGTGTGTCTTAGGTTTTTCTGAATGACACTATCAGCACCTTCAATGTAAGATATCCTTTTTGGGATAGATTTCAAGTAGGCCTCATATAGCAGAAACTAGTTATTTTGGGAATGGCAAATTTGGGAATAGTTTTTCAACCCAGAACAAAAAATGTGCTTTTACGGTCACTACAAATAACTTGACCAGCTAAAACAGTACAGATTTGGTTAAATAGAAATGTGAGGCCTGTTTTTTTTTTGCGCTGTCTGACGCGTATAGGTTTAATCACAGAATTAGACTTCTATCTGCACGGTAGCAAGTGTGTCTTAGGTTTTTCTGAATGACACTATCAGCACCTAATATGTAAGATATCCTTTTTGGGATAGATTTCAAGTAGGCCTCATATAGCAGAAACGAGTTATTTTGAGAATGGCAAATTTGGGAATAGTTTTTCAACCCAGACAAAAAGTGTGCTTTTACGGTCACTACAAATAACTTGACCAGCTAAAACAGTACAGATTTGGTTGAATAGAAATGTGAGGCCTGTTTTTTTTTGCGCTGTTTGACAGGTATAGGTTTAATCACAGAATTAGACTTCTATCTGCACGGTAGCGTGTGTCTTAGGTTTTTCTGAATGACACTATCAGCACCTAATATGTAAGATATCCTTTTTGGGATAGATTTCAAGTAGGCCTCATATAGCAGAAACTAGTTATTTTGAGAATGGCAAATTTGGGAATAGTTTTTCAACCCAGAACAAAAAATGTGCTTTTACGGTCACTACAAATAACTTGACCACCTAAAACAGTACAGATTTGGTTGAATAGAAATGTAAGGCCTGTTTTTTTTTGCGCTGTGTGACAGGTATAGGTTTAATCACAGAATTAGACTTCTATCTGCACGGTAGCGTGTGTCTTAGGTTTTTCTGAATGACACTATCAGCACCTTCAATGTAAGATATCCTTTTTGGGATAGATTTCAAGTAGGCCTCATATAGCAGAAACTAGTTATTTTGAGAATGGCAAATTTGGGAATAGTTTTTCAACCCAGAACAAAAAATGTGCTTTTACGGTCACTACAAATAACTTGACCAGCTAAAACAGTACAGATTTGGTTAAATAGAAATGTGAGGCCTGTTTTTTTTTGCGCTGTGTGACAGGTATAGGTTTAATCACAGAATTAGACTTCTATCTGCACGGTAGCAAGTGTGTCTTAGGTTTTTCTGAATGACACTATCAGCACCTAATATGTAAGATATCCTTTTTGGGATAGATTTCAAGTAGGCCTCATATAGCAGAAACGAGTTATTTTGAGAATGGCAAATTTGGGAATAGTTTTTCAACCCAGACAAAAAGTGTGCTTTTACGGTCACTACAAATAACTTGACCAGCTAAAACAGTACAGATTTGGTTGAATAGAAATGTGAGGCCTGTTTTTTTTTTGCGCTGTGTGACAAGTATAGGTTTAATCACAGAATTAGACTTCTATCTGCACGGTAGCAAGTGTGTCTTAGGTTTTTCTGAATGACACTATCAGCACCTAATATGTAAGATATCCTTTTTGGGATAGATTTCAAGTAGGCCTTAATATAGCAGAAACGAGTTATTTTGAGAATGGCAAATTTGGGAATAGTTTTTCAACCCAGACAAAAAGTGTGCTTTTACGGTCACTACAAATAACTTGACCAGCTAAAACAGTACAGATTTGGTTGAATAGAAATGTGAGTCCTGTTTTTTTTTTGCGCTGTGTGACAGGTATAGGTTTAATTACAGAAATAGACTTCTATCTGCACGGTAGCGTGTGTCTTAGGTTTTTCTGAATGACACTATTAGCACCTAATATGTAAGATATCCTTTTTGGGATAGATTTCAAGTAGGCCTCATATAGCAGAATCTAGTTATTTTGAGAATGGCAAATTTGGGAATAGTTTTTCAACCCAGAACAAAAAATGTGCTTTTACGGTCACTACAAATAACTTGACCAGCTAAAACAGTACAGATTTGGTTGAATAGAAATGTGAGGCCTGTTTTTTTTTTGCGCTGTGTGACAGGTATAGGTTTAATCACAGAATTAGACTTCTATCTGCACGGTAGCAAGTGTGTCTTAGGTTTTTCTGAATGACACTATCAGCACCTAATATGTAAGATATCCTTTTTGGGATAGATTTCAAGTAGGCCTCATATAGCAGAAACTAGGTATTTTGAGAATGGCAAATTTGGGAATAGTTTTTCAACCCAGACAAAAAGTGTGCTTTTACGGTCACTACAAATAACTTGACCAGCTAAAACAGTACAGATTTGGTTGAATAGAAATGTGAGGCCTGTTTTTTTTTTGCGCTGTGTGACAGGTATAGGTTTAATCACAGAATTAGACTTCTATCTGCACGGTAGCGTGTGTCTTAGGTTTTTCTGAATGACACTATCAGCTCCTTCAATGTAAGATATCCTTTTTAGGATAGATTTCAAATAGTCCTCATATAGCAGAAACTAGTTATTTTGAGAATGGCAAATTTGGGAATAGTTTTTCAACCCAGACAAAAAGTGTGCTTTTACAGTCACTACAAATAACTTGACCAGCTAAAACAGTACAGATTTGGTTGAATAGAAATGTGAGGCCTGTTTTTTTTTTGCGCTGTGTGACAGGTATAGGTTTAATCACAGAATTAGACTTCTATCTGCACGGTAGCAAGTGTGTCTTAGGTTTTTCAGAATGACACTATTAGCACCTTCAATGTAAGATATCCTTTTTGGGATAGATTTCAAGTAGGCCTCATATAGCAGAAACTAGTTATTTTGAGAATGGCAAATTTGGGAATAGTTTTTCAACCCAGAACAAAAAATGTGCTTTTACAGTCACTACAAATAACTTGACCAGCTAAAACAGTACAGATTTGGTTGAATAGAAATGTGAGGCCTGTTTTTTTTTGCGCTGTGTGACAGGTATAGGTTTAATCACAGAATTAGACTTCTATCTGCACGGTAGCAAGTGTGTCTTAGGTTTTTCTGAATGACACTATCAGCACCTTCAATGTAAGATATCCTTTTTGGGATAGATTTCAAGTAGGCCTCATATAGCAGAAACTAGTTATTTTGAGAATGGCAAATTTGGGAATAGTTTTTCAACCCAGAACAAAAAATGTGCTTTTACGGTCACTACAAATAACTTGACCAGCTAAAACAGTACAGATTTGGTTGAATAGAAATGTGAGGCCTGTTTTTTTTTTTTGCGCTGTGTGACAGGTATAGGTTTAATCACAGAATTAGACTTCTATCTGCACGGTAGCAAGTGTGTCTTAGGTTTTTCTGAATGACACTATCAGCACCTTCAATGTAAGATATCCTTTTTGGGATAGATTTCAAGTAGGCCTCATATAGCAGAAACTAGTTATTTTGAGAATGGCAAATTTGGGAATAGTTTTTCAACCCAGAACAAAAAATGTGCTTTTACGGTCACTACAAATAACTTGACCAGCTAAAACAGTACAGATTTGGTTGAATAGAAATGTGAGGCCTGTTTTTTTTTTGCGCTGTGTGACAGGTATAGGTTTAATCACAGAATTAGACTTCTATCTGCACGGTAGCGTGTGTCTTAGGTTTTTCTGAATGACACTATCAGCACCTTCAATGTAAGATATCCTTTTTGGGATAGATTTCAAGTAGGCCTCATATAGCAGAAACGAGTTATTTTGAGAATGGCAAATTTGGGAATAGTTTTTCAACCCAGAACAAAAAATGTGCTTTTACGGTCACTACAAATAACTTGACCAGCTAAAACAGTACAAATTTGGTTGAATAGAAATGTCAGGTCTATTTTTTAGGCGCTGGGTGACAGGCTCAACTTGCCCCTGATGTAGTATATGTCCAAAAAATAACCACACTATTGATGGTTAAATGCACTTGGGTGACATAGGCTCAGCCTGCACCAGATGTAGTATATGGCCAAAAAATAACCAGACTGTTGATGGTTAAATGCACTTCGGTGACACAGGCTCAGCCTGCAGCTAATGTAGGATATAGCACAAAATAACCACACTATTGATGGTTAAATACACTTGGTGATAGCTTGTGCTGGCGCACCACAAGCCACAAAATGGCCGCCGATCACCCCAGAAAAAAGTGATCTAAAAACGCTCTGGGCAGCCTCAAAAAAGTGAGCAAGTCGATATTAGCACTTCAATGATCCACAGCTGTAGATCGATCACAGAATGAAATCTTTTGGAGGAGTTAATCTGCCTAATCTCGCCCTAACGTCGCAGCAGCAACCTCTCCCTATGCTTCAATCAGCAGAGTGACGTGCAGCGCTACGTGACCCAAGCTTATATAGAGGCTGGGTCACATGCTGCACTGGCCAATCACAGCCATGCCAATAGTAGGCAAGGCTGTGATGGCCTCTTGGGGCAAGTAGTATAACGCTTGTTGATTGGCTGCTTTGCAGCCTTTCAAAAAGCGCCAAGAAAGCGCCGAACACCGAACCCGAACCCGGACTTTTACGAAAAGTCGGGTTCGCTCATCCCTAACCACGACCTCTCCCTGCAACAGGAGCTCCACCAGCAGCACCACGACTTGGGGCACGTCCCTTATTTGGCGCTCTCCTCATATTTCTCAAATTTAGGATCTTGCCCTAAATGGGTGTTTAATTAATAGCAGAATAGAACAACCGTATATAAAGTTTGGTTCTCACACGTACAGATGCAGACTAGTCCGCAATTAAAGTTTTTTGCCCAAAATGGGTGTTTGTTTAATAACTGAATAGAACCACAGTATGCAAAGGGTGTATCTCACACGCCTTTATTTAGACTAGGCCGCAATTAAAGTATTTTGCCCAAAATGGGTGTTTATTTAATAACTGAATAGAACTACAGTATGTAAAGGGTGTATCTCACACGGCCTGATCCAGACTAGGCCGCAATTAAAGATTTGTGCCCAAAATGGGTGTTTGTTTAATAACTGAATAGAACCACACTATGGAAAGGGTGTGTCTCACACGTCCTGATACAGACTGTAACGGGTCTCCTGGCACCCCGACCGGGTACCTCCGTTGATGGATGCTCCTAGTGCTTCCTGAGGACTCAAAGCACTCCACTCGACACCGTAACCTCCACAGGAACCAGGAACAGGAACAGCTCTTATAAGAGCTAGTAGTTATAGCCAGGGGAGTATAGCAAATCTTCAGCGTATAGCAATCCCCAGGGTCGATCAGTTACCCAAACATCATCCTCAACATGATGAAGGGTAAAACAGGAACTCTTTATTGAACACACAAGCATTGACTTAAATACACATTTTCCAACAAGGGTACCACCCCCGTGGACCTGGTTGGGAACTGAGGACATAACATAGCAGCTAATCCTTACAGTTTAAACACAAAAACTATACATTTAACAAACACAATGGCATCGTCTGTGACGCAATTAACAAACACAATGGCATTGCCTGTGACGCACTTAATAACATAATAGGCATTGTTTTTGACGCAATCAACAAAATACAATTACCAAAACACAATGGGCTCTGCCTGTGATACAATTACCAAACATAATGGGCTAACTTAATCACTCACAGGCAGAAAACACACATTTTTCTCCAAAACACAGAAAACGCCTCAAAACCCCACATATCCCCATAATTTATACATCCATGGATAGCTCTGATCTGGGTGAACATCATATCCAAAAATCACCCAGATCCGAGCAGGGGTTCCCGAATTCCATGGAAGTCACATTTGGCTGAACGCAAGCATGGTTTTTCTGCCCAAAACAGTTCCACAGATTTAAGCTGCGCGGCCGGTCTGTCTTCTCCTTCAAAGTTAGTATATGGGCCATAATCCTGAGGCAAGAGGCTGGCAAACAGGCCCCTCCAAAACCCAGTGGCAAGGTTATTTTCACCACACATCTCCCCCTCCCAGGGAAGACTAACCAGATACCTGACCTCATGCCTGTCGGTACCTGAGTTAGTCTGGCCGCCCACCCACAACCAAATACTGGATCTGTTGAATTTGGTAGCCTGTCTCTGTCCAGTGAGTCCACCAAGGTTTTGTTGGTAACTGGTACTCCCGGTCTCTGTGTTGCTCCCTGGCTTGGAGTGGAGGTTGCTTTGTGGGCAGGGATCAGCGGTACTCTGCCATGGTGCCAGCGCATAAGCTAGGCTAGTCTGTGGGGAGTCAGCCTCTGGACAAGAGGATAGGGGAGGGCAGAGGCTAACTGTGCTCTGCCCAGATGGCAGCTCTTCCGCTGGGGTAGCCTGTGGGGAGTCAGCCTCTGGACAAGAAGATACGGGAGCGCAGAGGCCAACTGCGCTCTAACCAGATGCCAGCTCTTCCGCTGGGATGGGGTCAGGGAATCCTACCCCCAGGACCTTGTTGCGGATAAACAGTGGAGAGGAGGGATTGCTTCCCTCCTCCTGGCATTCCTGCGGGGTTGGTGGGGGATCTGTACCGGCCGTCCAGCATTCTGATAGGTCTGGTGCCGAGACTGTGGTCACATCTGCACCATCGGAGTTAGGGGTGCTGTCCCCCTGTTGTTGGGGAGAGAGACCGGTTGTCTCCTCTCCCTTCAAGGTACACTGCCGCTGGGGAATGGAGAAGATGCTCTTCTCTCCCTGCAAAACATACTGCCGCTGGGGAGCAGGGCCGACTGTCCCTACTCCCTAAAAATCCGGCTGCCGTTGGGGATCTGGGTCGACTGCCCAGCATCCATGTAGGGCCAGTGGAGAGACCTCAGTCCCATCTCCACCTGCCATATGGGGTTCCCCCCAGGACCAGTCTATGAGGTCCCCTACCTCCGCAGCTGGTACTGAAGCAGGGGATACTTCAGTCGGGTCTTCCCAGCTGTAGGGTTGTAGGTCTGGGACTGCCACCCAGCTCTCTGGCAGTGTATATTGGGGCCGAATTGAGCTGAGGGAGAATTGGCAATCCTGCTCCAGCTCCCACTCCATTGTCACTAGAGATGCCAGGTCTTGTCTTACCTCTCTCGCTGTAGCTCAATCATGCATAGCCTCCCTGTAGTCATAGATATCCCAGAACCGGGACTCTCCAGCATCTCCGAACTCCGGTTCTGCGAAGGACTCAAACAACAGGCCAGGGCCATTATAATCCTCACCCTCGGGTCTGTCGTGTTCAGCCATCCAGGGGGAGTTCCGAATCACATACCACCAGAGTGCCTGGTAGGCGGCGTATAGCCAAAGCTCCTTCCATACCAGGCTCTTGAGTTCTGTCACCCACTCATTCAGGGGCTGCTCTCCCAGAAGGGGCATTCGCAGGGCCACTCACATCCGCAACTGCTGCTCCTCACTGGGGAGACTCTTGCCCCACCGACGCTATACATCTTCCAGGGCCTCGTGCCAGACGCCTTTCCAGACTGCATCCCTCCAGTCCATGTAATCCTCCTCATTGCAGTGGAACGCTGTCCAAAGACTAGCCGATTCCATCCTGCTGTAGCCAGGGGTGATGTATGGATACTAGCGTTGCCCTCAATATGCTCCACGAACGGTGTCTCCGAGCTGCTTCTCATCGCACTAGGATGCCATCCCACTGCTGCCACCACTGTAACGGATCTCCTGGCACCCCGACCGGGTACCTCCGTTGATGGATGCTCCTAGTGCTTCCCGAGGACTCAAAGCACTCCACTCGACACCGTAACCTCCACAGGAACCAGGAACAGGAACAGCTCTTATAAGAGCTAGTAGTTATAGCCAGGGGAGTATAGCAAATCTTCAGCATATAGCAATCCCCAGTGTCGATCAGTTACCCAAACATCATCCTCAACATGATGAAGGGTAAAACAGGAACTCTTTATTGAACACACAAGCATTGACTTATATACACATTTTCCAACAAGGGTACCACCTCCGTGGACCTGGTTGGGAACTGAGGACATATCATAGCAGCCAATCCTTACAGTTTAAACACAAAAACCTATACATTCAACAAACACAATGGCATTGTCTGTGACGCAATTAACAAACACAATGGCATTGCCTGTGACGCACTCAATAAGAGAATAGGCATTGTCTTTGACGCAATCAACAAAATACAATTACAAAAACACAATGGGCTCTGCCTGTGATACAATTACCAAACATAATGGGCTAACTTAATCACTCACAGGCAGAAAACACACATTTTTCCCCAAAACACAGAAAACACCTCAAAACCCCACATATCCCCATAATACATCCATGGATAGCTCTGATCTGGGTGAACAACATATCCAAAAAGCACCCAGATCCGAGCAGGGGTTCCCAAATTCCATAGAAGTCACATTTGGCTGAACACAAGCATGGTTTTTCTGCCCAAAACAGTTCCACAGATTTAAGCTGTGCGGCCGGTCTGTCTTCTCCTTCAAAGTTAGTCTATGGGCCACAATCCTGAGGCAAGAGGCTGGCAAACAGGCCCCTCCAAAACCCAGTGGCAAGGTTATTTTCGCCACACAGACTAGGCCGCAATTAAAGTTTGTTGATCAAAATGGGTGTTTTTCAAATAACTGAATAGAACCACAGTATGTAAAGGGTGTATCTCACAATGACATATGCAGCAAAGGCTGCAAAATAAACTTTTTTGCCCAAAACAGGTGTTCGTTTAATAACAGAATATGACAGCAGTATGTAACCTTTGCATTTCACACGTGCTAATGCTGCAAGGGCAGAAAAAAATTGTATTTTGCCCAAAAAAAGGGTGTTTTATTAATAGAAGAATATAACCACAGTATCTAAATGGTGTATCTCACAACGACTGATCCAGACTAGGCCGCAATTAAATTTGTTTGCCCAAAATGGCTGATTTTCAAATGACTGAATAAAACCAAGGTGTTTTATTAATAGAAGAATATAACCACAGTATATAAATGGTGTATATGACACCGACTGATCCAGCCTAGGCCGCATTTAAATTTGTTTGCCCAAAATGGCTGTATTTCAAATAACTGAATAGAACCACAGTATGTAAAGGGTGTATCTCACAATGACATATGCAGCAAAGGCTGCAAAATAAACTTTTTTGCCCAAAACGGGTGTTTGTTTAATAACAGAATATGACAGCAGTATATAACCCTTGAATTTCACATGTGCTGATGCTGCAAGGGCAGAAAAATTGTGTATTTTGCCCAAAAAAGTGTGTATTTAAAAACCCAGAAAATTATGGCTTTATTTCTAGCTTAAATTGCACACTGACTAATCCAGATGTTGGATATTGGCAAAAAAGTGTGTTTTTTTTATTTACAGAATATGAAAGCTGTATATATTAAGCTGTAAAATAGTGGATTTTGCCAAAAAAGGGTGTTTTTAAAAACCCAGAAAATTATGGCTGTATTTCTAGCTTAAATTGCACACTGACTAATGCAGATGATGGATATTGGCAAAAAAGTGTATTTTTTAGTAATAGAATATGAAAGCTGTGTATATTAAGCTTGAATTTCACACATGCAGATCTGTAAAATAGTGGATTTTGCCAAAAAAGTGTGTTTTTAAAAACCCAGAAAATTAAGGCTGTATTTGTAGCTTAAATTGCACACTGACATTCAGATGTTGGATATTGCAAAAAAAGTGTGTTTTTTTTTTTTACTAACTGAATATGAAAGCTGTATATAACCCTTGAATTTCACACGTGCTGATGCTGCAAGGGCTGTAAAATTGTGTATTTTGGCAAAAAAGTGTGTTTTAAAAAAAAACTGAAAATGATTACTGTATTTCTAGCTTAAATTGCACACTGACTAATTCTGCAAATGCACCAGATGTTGTATATTGCCAAAAAAGGGTGATTTTTTAAAACCAGATTATTAGTGCAGATTTTAAGCTTGGATTTGAATGTCACAAAAGCTCAGATGCAGTGCTGGTGCACTGAGCTTGCATAAAATGGCCGCCGCCCACCCAACTAACAGACGGATAAAAAAAAAAAAATTCTGTCACTGGGCTCAGGGCAGGGTAAAAAGATTGTGCCCTGTACCCACACAACTAAATGTATGTAGATCGCTGAGTTATATTCTCTCCTATTCTCTCCCTGAAATCACCAGCAGCATCCTCTCCCTACACTAGTAACAGCAGAGTGACGTGCAGCGCTACGTGACTCAAGCTTATATAGAGGCTGGGTCACATGCTGCACTGGCCAATCACAGCCATGCCACTAGTAGGCATGGCTGTGATGGCTTCCAAGGTCAGACAGTTAAACGCTTGTTGATTGGCTGCTCTGCAGCCTTTCGAAAAGCGCTAGGAAATCGCCGAACACCGAACCCAAACTTTTACTGAAATGTTCGAGTACGGGTTCGGGTCCGGGGTCCAAAAATCCTAAAGTTCGGTACGAACCCGAACTTTACAGTTTGGGTTCGCTCAACCCTAATCCTGACTAATCTGAGAACAACTTAAACTATAAAGCTTATGCTGTCCACAATAGTATTATTTAAAAATCACTTTTGAGAAACTGCAATTGTATGTATTTCGAAGACTCTTCAGATAGGGCAACATAAATCTAGTCACAGATTCAATTTAAAAGTACCATTCGCATCTCTCTATACAGTAATTATCATATTTCTGTATTTAAAAGAATACCTTCCTTTAGGTTCAGCATACTACTTTTTAAATCCATGTCTGTACAGTGGATTTGTGGTTCTGTATCCTAACTAGTGATGAGCAAAATTTTAAAAAATTTGATTTGGCTAAATACTTTGTCACAAAGCAAATTCCTTTGTAAGTAGCGGGTGTAATAATGCAGAACAGTGATTGCGCCGCCCCATATTGAACCCCTCAGTTGCCACGTTCATTGTTGAGATGAAAAATTAGGGCTTTTAGGGGTTAATCGGTAAAAATAAATATTAATACCCATTTCATCCATTTGGGGGCAAAGAGGCTACCGAAGCCATCTTGATTGAAGAGCCCGGAACAAAATATTGTATGGTGCATAATGACGTCATAATGTTCGCTGACATGGTGATGTCATACGTCAACATGCACAAGATTTTGCACAGCATCTTCAATCAAAATGGCCGCTGCAGCATCTTCGTGCTCAAATGGATGAGGGGAGTATGATTTTTTTTTTTTTACGCCATTAAAGGAAAAATTGATTCTTACGACGAAGCATGAGGAAATTCGGCTTTGCAACTAACCAAATTTTTCCTGAAATTAGGATAAAAGTCCACTTCGGATACTTAGATTCGCTCAACCCTAATCATAACATTGCTATAATGGTTTGTAAAAAAAAGATAATTATAACAGAATGTTGAGAATAAAATCAACACAATAATGAAATATATAAATTAACATTAAAGTGACCTATTGTAGTAACCAACGGTAAGATATTGCATTAATGCCCTCCTTGAATGTGTCAGGTTTTAAATTGGCACTAAAATGTTATTTCACTTTTTTTTCTATGTAAATGTGCGTAAATGATCTTCTAAATGAAATCTTTTTATGGTCACTTTTCCCTTCCAATGCTCACCTCTGGTTCCTGGCTCGTAGGTTTGAGGATAAAAGACTTTTTATGGAATTCAAGTGCAAGTGTTTCTGAACTGCGGTCACTAACAAACATTTCAGAAGAAACTATCAACTCTTTGTTACAAACAGAAGTCTCCAAACTACAGGTACAGAATAACATGATCATCGTTTAATGTAATGCAGTATTTATGTAATAGGTTTCAACTATAAGCAGATAATTATAGAATAATTATAGATAAAGTAATTTGTTATATACTATCAAATATGTCTGCAAAATGGTATGGTGCAAAGAGCAGCTACTAATTGTCCATTAGATTTTACCCTTGTACACCTTGTTGAAAACTAATGTAACACATTCTAAGAACACAACTAACAGCTAAGTGAATTATGACTATGTTATGTTACTATGTTATGTTCAGTGGGTGCAAATGAGGGGTGTACCATGTGCTACCTCAGACGAAGGTTGGGACACCAGGGAAATGGGACCTGGGTGTGGACCCCCTGGACTGACCTCCAGGTGGTACGGTACACCCAGAGGAAACTGTGAGGCCAGAGGCTGATCAGGTGGAAGTGTAGTCAGGGTACAAAGGCCGAGGTAAAGGTAGGCAGCAATGAGGCAAAGTTCATGAACATAGTCCTGGGTCAGGGGTAGGCAACAAATAGGCAAAGTCAGTTTAAACAAGAAGAAGGGTGTGGTACACAGCAAAGCAGAATCACACTAAACACCTTCACACAAGAGGGTTAGACATAGTCTTGGGAAGATAGGAGGCATGTGCGTGGTGCCTCATATAAGGAGAAGAGATATGCCCGCAGACCACAGCTAAGAACCCCAATGCCCACGCCTTTCAGCAGAGTTGCAGGCATGGGGTGCCAGGTTAACATTAGAGATTAGCAAATCTGTTCAAACTTCTCAAAAATTTGTAACTAGTTTTGACTAGAATGACATTCTGTGTTGGGTTGTGAGGGTGGGTGAGTGTAGCAGTCTGTGGAAGAAAATGATCTTAGGAACAGTGTACAGTCATAATCAAGCTTTTATTCTAGTGTGAGGGACAGTGAAGGGAAAGGCTAGAATTAATAATAATTGTGTAGAATAGAGAAAGCTTTCATAGAGTAAGGAGCTGAGGCTGGGTGTGCTTGGCACAGGCAGTTCCTTCTAGCTGCAGTTACTGCCTTTTAATACAGCTACAGCAGAACCTCTAAAGCACCCTCTGCAAGAACATTTCTTTTCTTTTCTCATTTGTACAGAAAGGCAGTTGTTGTTTTTCCCCCTGACCTGTAGATTCTCTAGTCTTATTGCTAACTTTTTCACAGAACAATTAGCATTATACTGCAGTACTGACTGATAAGCAATTACCATTTTTTTTAATTTATTGTGTGCATCATATCCCTTTGTGCTAAACGCATTGCATTGTAGCAGAGGCATTTTGCGGCCTTCTGCTGCTGCTGCTGCTGCTGAGCAATAGTTTTCTTTTCAGTGCATCATATTTGTATTATTTTTTAACCCATTGCATTGTGGCAAAAGCAATAACACTATTTTTCTACTCTAAAAATTGAATGTAAATTACACATGCAAAAATCAAGCCACCTTCCCAGCACAGTTCATGTGTTGGTGTGTGTGTGTGTATTAACAATACACACAATACAAGTATGCAATACGTGTTTTTAAATCCAGAAGGTACCATTTTAAATCTGAGGGAAAAGCTTGCCAGTTCCCCTACTTCTTATCACATGTGTCATTGAGCCATTCGTATTATTGCAAGGAACCCTTTCCTGGACTTACAGCGACAGAATGGTCTGCCGTTACACTGCTATATCTAGGACGTTTCAGCTCGCTGGAATTCAACATTGCACATGCTAGAGCATCTGTATGAGCAGTGGAGAGCTGTGAATGATTTTGGCATGCACCAGACCACCTTAGCAGGGAGCATGTGTTGTTTTGAGGTTAGACAGTGGCAGTTTATCTGAGGTGCCTGTTGGGTGATGAAGCAATTTCGAAGAGGGCAAAAAATGTGTTAGTAGGGACAACTCTAGCAAGAATGTTGTCATCCCCCTCATATTTATCTTAGAGCAGATGCTGATGCTTATGCAGCAAGGATGACATCAGAAGAAGAACAGTTAACTCATCTCTGTAGCTTTTGTGGACCCACAAGCAGAAAATCCCATGGAGGAGGATGAGGATCTGCCACTGAGGGAGGGGAAGTGGATGATGATGATGGTGACACCATCCACAACATCCAATAGTCTCAGTGGGGGGTGGAGCCGGAAAGAACTAGCTCCTCAGACACGTTGACCAGAATGGTGAGATGTATGTTTGCTTTCCTATGCACTGACATTCATATCATTCATTGCTATCAAATAATGCTTTTCTCCTTGTGAAAGGGAGGCCAAAATCTGTTATTACCAGGAAACACTGTGTATGCAGCTTGCTGCAGCTTTCGGCAAACAGACTACTGCCACCAGTGTGTCTAAAAGAGAAGCCCACTCTTCTCTACACACAGAGTCACCCACCATCTGCCACAAGCAGCAGAAGCCACTGCAGCAGCCATTACATTCTCATCTACATGATGGAACAGTTTTCTTTTATTTTCAATTGTTGTGCCAGGCTGAGGCAAATCAAAAAGGGGAGATCTCCCACCTCAATGCCCACGTTCAGTCCTGGCTAGACTCCATGGACTTCTGGGCAGACAGACTAAAGCAGTGGCCCGAACTGGCCCATTATGCTCTCCATCTTCTATCTTTCCCAGCCTCCAGTGTCATCTTTTCAGTGACTTAGGTTGCGTGGTGACAATAAAACTGACCAAGTTGTTCTCTGCCAGTGTGAAAAACATCACTTGTCAAAATAAACCAAACCTGGATTTGGGAGGATTTTCACACTCCGGCTGAGGCCGATGAATAGATCTGGCCTTGCTGATGGTGCCCCATCTTGCCTCTGCTGCTGCCTGCGTTCCTACCAACATGTAACATATGGCTGCTGCTGATGCCACTGCCACAG
This sequence comes from Bufo bufo, assembly GCF_905171765.1. NCBI lineage: Eukaryota > Metazoa > Chordata > Amphibia > Anura > Bufonidae > Bufo > Bufo bufo. The sequence continues at coordinate 264,941,916 of NC_053393.1, forward strand.
CCGTTACTCCTCGCTACTAATCCCCTACTACTATTACTACTACCTACAGACAGCCAATCTACTGCCTTGTATGTCCCATGCTATGCTGCTTCTGCTGCTGCTAATATTGCAACCACCTGCCTATATTTCCCTACCCTTTCACCATCCACACTGTACTGCTGCTGCTTCCAGCGATTAACACTTGTGTGCGTGTGTGTGTGTGTGTGTGTGTGTGTGTGTTCTTCTCCATTAAAGCATAGTTTTTGGAGATTTGGTCCCAACAAGCCACTCTTTCTTCTGACAAGCAGTATGTCACAGCAATGGATAGTGAGCCCTAATATATCTGCACCAATGTTCCTGCCTAATTGCACGATCCGTCCTAGGTCACAGACCACAACTGGATGACCATCCCTTCCTAACTAAGTGCTGGGACCTAAGGGGAAAAGGCAAGGAGAAAATTATAACGAAGCGACAGACAGGCTCCCAGATAAGAGAGATGCAAAACCAGAATGAACACAAAGTCAGACACACCAAGGCAAAACTAGGAGAGTACAATCAGAGCAAAATCAGAAAACATAGAGAAGTAGCATACCAAGATGAAGTCAAACATGAGCGGTAGAGTCAGGGTCCAAAACATCAGGCAAAAGCAGATCCAAATCCAAATCAAGGTCAAACCAGGAGAACAACCAGGCAGAGGATAGTCAGGGGCAATTTGAGATACAAGAACCAGAAAAGCACAGTCCAAATATGCAGGCTAGTAAGGTACAGAGACCTTTAACTGGGGCCAGCATGTGCTTGCAGGTCACATGAGGTGTCCCCGATCATGTGACCTGCGTGACATCAGAATACCGACTCTAACACCTGGGAACGCACTGCCCCAGCCTGGTAACCAGGGGACCTGACTTTGGTGCTTACTGCCACCTGCACCCACCCACGTCCTGATCATAGCATAGCACGTGTGTGTGTCATATGGGCAGGCAGCAGGCATTCTGACCCTGTCAAGGTATAATTTTTGGATGCTTGGTTCCCCAACAATCCATTATTTATTTATTTATTTATTTATTTATTTTTAATCCTATAACACTGCGGTGTTTAAACACCATCTGCCCCAATAAGGTACACTTTTTGGAAGCTTTGGAATATGAAAAAGGATAACACCTGCAATATTGTCTGCACCTATTTTAATGAGTAAAAAGCCTGTTTCCTCCCTGTTATTTCTTTATGCCCAATTTAACAAATGTTATATGCCAGATTTGAATTCTATGCTACCATCAATTTCTATGTCACCAGGGGTTTAGAGTGGAAGTTTTTTGAAATGTCACGCATTAAATATCTGTCTAAGGCTCCATTCACACGTCCGCAAAATGGGTCCGCATCCGTTCCGCAATTTTGCGGAACGGGTGCGGACCCATTCATTCTCTGAGGGGACGGAATGGATGCGGACAGCACACAGTGTGCTGTCCGTATCCGCATTTGCGGAGCGCGGCCCCGATCTTTGGGTCCGCAGCTCCGCAAAAAGTTAGAGCATGTCTGTAATGACCGACGTCACGCACAGGGAGGATAAAAGGGAAAGCCCTGCCCAAGGGAGAGGGAAAGGTGGTGACCCCTAACTCACCTTGCGGCTGGCACCTGACTGCCCTGACGTCCCTAGACGGGTTCCTCACCCGTGCGGCGATCACGTGCCTAAACCCTGGCTTTCCCTAAAATGTGCCCTAGATAGTGAATGGGCCGGTGGGATCGCTAGTCCGCACCACTATCACTAAGAGGGAAACACCAGGGAGAGGACAGACAAAACAGACAAACACATACACCCAGGTGGGCGATCACAATAGACCACAAAGGTCCAACAGGGATCCGGAGGGTAGCGTTCTGGACCAACTACCAGAGAACGCAGCAACACAGCTCCAGAAGGTCAGAATAGATGTCCAGGCAGGAAGTTCTATCTCTGGCAACCAGAGAAGTGTGAGAGAGGAATATAAGGAGGTTTGGGAGTGCTGGACAAGGAACAGCTGAGGAGAAGGAGCTACGGATCCCTGAGTGAGCCAAAAGGGTTTGCAAAGCAAACCCAGAAAGCTACCATAAGGAAAACAGCCCTATCTTAAATAGAGCGTGCAGCCAACCGCTGCGACTTCCTGACCCCGGGTATAAAGGAGTCAGGCGTGGTTCTCGATACCCTCGTGACAATGTCCTATTCTTGTCCGCAGCTGCGGACAAGAATAGGCATTTCTATAGGGGTGCCGGGCGGGTGTGTTGCAGATCCGCAATTTGCGGGTCCGCAACACAGCATGGACGTGTGAATGCAGCCTAAAAATGTTGCTCACTTCAAAATACACCTGGACACCCATTACTAAAAGCAAAGTGGTGGGAATGGCACAAAACACAGTAAAATGTCAAAACCTTCTTACATGTGTTGCATTTCCTACTCCACAAGCAAAACAGCTAAGCCTTTTCTGGTTCAAAGCCTTTCTTACATTTCCCCCTAAATAAATAACCCCTAACATGTAAAAGTTTCTTGCTGCATTGATAAAGTATCTGCACTTTTGGCAGGACTCAACTATTTGAAAAATAAAATGTACTTATTTAATTATATTTTTGTAGAACAATAAAGCACTCAAAAATCAAATCAAATCTTTCTACAGGACCTCCGCAACATGAAATTTGTTGTTTCTGGCAACTGTGAAGAACACCTTTTAAATCTATTTCTTGAATACAGAACTACACAGGAAGCTTATTTAGCAGTTAAAGAAATTTGTTCCATGCCACCTGTTCACTTGCAACAATTTATTGTATATTTTATTCAGAACATCAACTTTCGAAAACTGGTTTACAAGGTGAGGGAATATATATATATATATATATATATATATATATATATATATATATATATATATTACTAGTATTCAAGGATTGGTGTAAGAAATGTTAATGATTACAATTACATCAGATATCGTGTTAGAATGTTATACATATGTTTCTGTGTAAATGTGTAAATGGCCAACCATACAAGAATGTAATTCACACGGGGTATAGGTACCAATGGCAGATGGATGACCAGAGGCAGCTTGCAGCAGTTTTAGACTTTTTATTGTTCATTCAAATTTGGGGCAGGATACAAAATAGAGTAAACATTTCTGATGGCTGCAAATAAGGCCAACCAATAGTTGGTATAGAGTTACACAAAAATGTCTAGCCATGCTACACATTTATCATCCAGCCTGAGCAAGTCTAAGAAGTCTGTCTAATTTTTTGCACTCCGCAGGGTTCGTAAATCTGCTCAAATGTGATTTTTAAATTACATTTTTTTTCACCTCTATTTCTCTGAACAAAATTAAAGGCACATATAAGTAGAATATTGACCCATGGCTTCTAACCTTGGCACATAAAAAGTGAAAGCTTGCACAATATAAGCTCATGCAATGATTTGAGACACTTTTTTTGCAGTTTACACCAAACACTGCACTGAAAGTATATTCATTAATGGTCCATAGTTTTATGAGCCTAAGGGCGGACTTAAAAATTATTATAAATGGTGGTACTAATGTATGTGGTTGATGGCAATCTTTATAATGAGCAGCAAAAATCTTTTTTCATTCCAGCAAGAGTCTTTGTGTCACAGCCCCAGAGTCTCTGATCTGCAAGAGAGCAGAGACCCTGGGGAAGTCTGCAAGGAACCAATCAGAGTGGTCCTTTGCCGGTGATCGCTCTGATTGGTTAGTCTCTGCAGACTAACCAATCAGAGCGCTTCATTGAGAAAATGCTGGTTTCAAACTGTGATCTCCATGCTGGAAATCACAGCCTGAAATAAGGCAAGACCCCCACTGTGCCCCCAGTAATTTAATGCCCCACTTAATGCCCCCCATATACCCCCATTGCCTCCTAATGCCCCCTGCAGCCGGCCTCAGTGAGATTGCAGCGGCTCAGGAACGGAGCCGCTGCCATCAGCAAAGAGTGTCAGCTGTAACTTACAGCTGATACTCTGCTGCTATGGCCGCAATCAGTGCTGGCACCGATCTCGGCCATTTAACCCCATAGATGTCGCTGTCAGTAGCCACCTACAGCATCTATTGGGTTGAGAGGGAGGGAGCTTCCTCTCTTTTACATCAGACCACCGCTGCTGTGATGGCAGCGGCCCGATTGGTTGCCATGGCAACTGGGTGTCTTACAAGGGTGGTGGGGATGACAAGTACCTAAGGCTGATCAGACCCTGAGCGTCTGTACAGGCTTAGTGTAAGTGTAATACAGAGCATTGCAATAGATGACTATTGCAATGCAATCACAAAAGTGATTTTATGCTGAAAAACTATATAAATTTGGTATCAATATAACCATATTAACCCACAGAATAAAATTATCATATCATATTTACCGCAAGAGAAACCCCATAAAAAATAAAAAACAGACACAATTGCCATTTTTACCCAATTCACCTCCACAAAAAATGTTTGAAAAAGTGATCAGAAAGGCTTATGTACCCCGAAATTATACCAATAAAACTACATCCCGTCCCGCAAAAAACAAGACCCCACACAGCTACATTGATGAAAAGATAAAAATGTTATGGCCCAATCCCAATGCCGCTCTTACCCTTCTGAATGTTGCCGTGTCCCCAAACAGCGGTTTACGACCACATATATGGTGTTGCCGTATTAAAGGGAACCTTTCACCTCCAAAAACCATCCCAAGCCGCCAGCAGTACCTGCATGTAGCCAGCAGTGTGTTTCTGATGATGCCTTTCTTCCTGAAGGCAGATGCAGCAAAAGTACTGAAAACGTTTTATCACCTGCCCGGTGCGCTTCTCCACACATGCTTGAAGTCAAAGGGGCAGCGGCCTCCTTGCTTTAAGTCACGGTAACAGCGCCCCCTTCCCTGCCCCTTCGCTGTGACTGACAGCGCTTATGCAGAGAGTTCGGCAAAGCCAGCCAAACTGCCGGCTGTCAGTCTAAGGGGGTACCTCAGGGTCTCTTCAAATTTGACATAGCACCTGAAAACCATTCCAGTAAAATCTGCCCTTTGTTAACAATATGTCACTCTTTTCCTTCTGTGCCCTGCCGTGTGCCCATACAGCAAGTTACGAACACATATGGGGTGTTTCTGTAAACTGCAGAATCATTGTAATAATTATTGAGGTTTGTTTGGCTTTTAACCCTTCAACTCATATATATGTAATATATAGATAATAGGCCTCTGACTTTTGAGAATATAACCAAACTTTTTGCAGCACTTTTGATTGATGTTTACTATCTAGTGACATCTGTAATGTACAAAATTGCATATACAGAAGGGCAATGTAGTGCTGTGGACTACAGCAAAAATCGATTTGTAGTGCCAGCCTTAGGGTACAGCCATATGGTCAGGTTTTCTTATGCAGTTTTTGAAGACAAAATCAGGAGAGGATCATAAAAAAAGAGAAAGCATAAAAGTCTACTTCTCTTTTCGAATTCACTAATTCACTCCTGGTTTTGGCTTCCAAAACACATAGAAACCTGAAAGCATATAGAAACCTGACTGTGTTGCCGTGCCTTTATACAAATTTTTTGACTTTTGTGAGATCTAATCAATTGATAAGAAATGTTAAATCTAATATCTGATTATTCCTAAATTGTAGGTCAGCATTCCTGATGAAATTGAGAAGATGTTAAATATAATTACAAAACAAATGGCTAATATTAGAAGGGTACTTGAAAAGTTTCAGCATGCCTTTACTAATGTGTTTGTGCCCAACAAACTACTGAAAAGCTTGCCATTCCTTGCAAAATTTCATCAGGTAGGAGAGCCACTATTTTCATACTTTTTTTTTTACAACTGTGAAATCGAAAATAATGAGTTCATACTCAGTGTATCTGTTGCAAAATGTCAGTATTTTCAGGCTGATTCAATGGAATATATTTATGCTGTGTGAGCTTTAGTCTTACCTTTTATTTGAGGTGGGCCCTGCTATCTGCTAGGTTTCCAGATTTTACATATGGTTGGTAGCCCTTTGAAGAGCATTAATGATACCATACTTTTCATAAATTTATTTATTCAGGTTAATATGGTGTACTTTCTGTGACACAATACAATTTGTCTCATGTTTTAATTTTTTTAACCTGATTGTTTATCTTTTTGGTTATTGTTATTTATGATAAAATACATTTTTAAGAAATATAAAGTAGTTTTACATTAGGTAGAAGTCTAAAAAAAAGTGAAACGTGCCGAGAGGCGATTTGACAGAAAACTCAGCTACTGCAGGAACAGTGTATCGCCGTGTGCATTACATTCCAGTGCAACCACATTCATAGATAATCCTTTCTGTAGGTACTGTGCCGTCAGAATTACAGGCAGGTGTAATTTATCACCATCTACATCACTGTGCATTGCATCAAGATTAATCGCTAATCTCTTATCCTAAACAAAAAGAAAAGCATACAGCGCCCTTCAGTAAAGCCAAAAACTTGCACCCTCTCCCCTTCCCCGCAGGAGCTGTGTCTAAATGGCTCCTTAGTGTAACAAAAATAAAGAAAAGGAGGCAGTGCCAATAAAGTAGTGGAGAAAAAAAAATATATTTTAATGCATGTTGTAGCAGTCCAAAATAGTGATGAGCGAGTACCAAAGTATTTGGGTGTTCAGCCCGAATACATTGTTATATTTGTGTGCTCAGCCAAGCACCCGAGTATAATGGAAGTCAATGGGAGACAACCAGGCACCCCCTGCTCAGAAGAGAAGAGGATGTCTGGTTCATAAAAAAAAAAGGTTAGAAATTTATGGAAACCCCATCAAAATGCTTTGGCAACAGCATTAAGAGGATAGCTGGATGCATCTTAGACTCCAATTATGTACGACATACAATAGATAATCACAAAAAAGCTATATGCCAAAAGCCAGGTATATGCAAGCCATCAATTTATCCATGAGACAGATGATAGGCTTAGTCCGCATACTTTACAATGGCAGCCTTGTGCACCATGAGATATTGCAAACCAGCTCTCATCTGACTGAGAACCAGTAAACCTCAAAGTTATTTTGCATCTGTTGGATGGCTTGGGTGGACCTGCAATTAGGGCGACAAAAAGTTTTCCGATTGTCCTAACATAATATTCTATAACCTTTCTATGGAGTTTTGTCATGTAAAAACGAATTTGCATAAACATGGGCATATGGGAAAGACATGCAAATGAGCAGAATCTACCTTGTTTTTCAGCTGTCATAAGACTATGAAAACCAATAGATGGCGCTGTTTATAACTCAATAGCGCCATCTATTGGTTTCATAGTCTTCTGACAAGAATATTAGGCTACTTTCACACTAGCGTTCGGAGCGGGTCCGTCTGATGTTTCATCAGACGGATCCGCTCCTATAATGCAAACGCTTGCATCTGTTCAGAACGGATCCGTTTGCATAACTGTTTATTTCAGATCTGATTTTTCACTTCGGAAAACTCAGATCCGACAGTATATTCTAAACACAGAAGCGTTCCCATGGTGATGGGGACGCTTCAAGTTAGAATATACTGAGAACTGTGTACATGACTGCCCCCTGCTGCCTGGCAGATGCTGCCAGGCAGCAGGGGGCAGACCCCCCCCCTCCTGTATTTAACTTATTGGTGGCCAGTGCGGCCCCCCCTCCCTCCCCAGTATTAATTGTAACCAGTGCGGCCCCCCTCCCTCTATATTCATCGGTGGCCAGTGCGGATATTAAATATGACCAGTGCGGTCTCCCCCTCCCTCCCTCCCCAGTATTAAATATGAGCAGTGCGGTCTCCCCCTCCCTCCCTTCCCAGTATTAAATATGAGCAGTGCGGTCTCCCCCTCCCTCCCTCCCCAGTATTAAATATGAGCAGTGCGGTCTCCCCCTCCCTCCCTCCCCAGTATTAAATATGAGCAGTGCAGTCTCCCCCTCCCTCCCTCCCCAGTATTAAATATGAGCAGTGCGGCCTCCCCCTCCCTCTATTCATTGGTGGCCAGTGCGGATTCAAAGTATTGTGATCAGTGCGGCCTCTCCTCTCCCCCCCCCCCCTATCATTGGTGGCAGCGGAGAGTACCGATCGGAGTCCCAGTTTAAATCGCTGGGGCTCCGATCGGTTACCATGGCAGCCAAGACGCTATTGCAGTCTTGGCTGCCATGGTTACTTAGCAACAAATAGAATCATTATACTTACCTGAAGAGCTGCGATGTCTGTGTCCGGCCGGGAGCTCCTCCTACTGGTAAAGTGACAGGTCTGTGCGGAGCATTGCCTATAGACCTGTCACTTACCAGTAGGAGGAGCTCCCGGCCGGTCACATAGATCGCAGCTCTTCAGGTAAGTATAATGCTGCTACTTGTTGCTAAGTAACCATGGCAGCCAAGACTGCAATAGCGTCTTGGCTGCCATGGTAACCGATCGGAGCCCCAGCGATTTAAACTGGGACTCCGATCGGTACTCTCCGCTGCCACCAATGATGGGGGGGGGGGGAGAGAGGAGAGGCCGCACTGATCACAATACTTTGAATCCGCACTGGCCACCAATGAATAGAGGGAGGGGCATGCCGCACTGCTCATATTTAATACTGGGGAGGGAGGGAGGGGGAGACCGCACTGCTCATATTTAATACTGGGGAGGGAGGGAGGGGGAGACCGCACTGCTCATATTTAATACTGGGGAGGGAGGGAGGGGGAGACCGCACTGCTCATATTTAATATCCGCACTGGCCACCGATGAATATAGAGGGAGGGGGGCCGCACTGGTCATATTTAATACTGGGGAGGGAGGGAGGGGGAGACCGCACTGCTCATATTTAATATCCGCACTGGCCACCGATGAATATAGAGGGAGGGGGGCCGCACTGGTTACAATTAATACTGGGGAGGGAGGGGGGCCCGCACTGGCCACCAATAAGTTAAATACAGGAGGGGGGGGGTCTGCCCCCTGCTGCCTGGCAGCACCTGCCAGGCAGCAGGGGGCAGTCATTTACACAGTTCTCAGTATATTCTAACTTGAAGCGTCCCCATCACCATGGGAACGCCTCTGTGTTAGAATATACTGTCGGATTTGAGTTTCACGATGTAACTCAAATCCGATGGTATATTCTAACATAGAGGCGTTCCCATGGTGATGGGGACGCTTCAAGTTAAAATATACCATCGGATTGGAGAAAACTCTGATCTGATGGTATAATCCTGACTTTACATTAAAAGTCAATGGGGGACGGATCCGTTTGAAATTGCACCATATTGTGTCAATGTCAAATGGATCCGTCCCCATTGACTTGCATTGTAAGTCTGGACGGATCCGTTTGGCTCCGCACGGCCAGGCGGACACGAAAACGCTGCAAGCTGCGTTCGGGTGTCCGCCTGCTGAGCGGAGCGGAGGCCAAACGGTGCCAAACTGATGCATTCTGAGCGGATCCGCATCCACTCAGAATGCATTGGGGCAGTACGGATCCGTTCGGGGCCGCTTGTGAGAGCCTTCAAACGGAACTCACAAGCGGAGCCCCGAACGCTAGTGTGAAAGTAGCCTTAGACTGAGTCTTATGACAAGCTTATCAGTGTAGCCTTTTGCATGGAAAATTTGCGATAAAAATTTGCGATTAGAATATTTGCGATCTACACTAGGATGATATCTGACACTAGGAAAGCTGGGTAATAACTCAGTGATAAAATCTGACACTGGGAAAGCTGGGTAATAACTCGCGATCTACACTGAGTTATTACCCAGATTTTCCAGTGTCAGATATTATCACTGACTTACTACATAATTATTACATAATATTCGCTATATTGCTATACACTCACCTAAAGAATTATTAGGAACACCATACTAATACGGTGTTGGACCCCCTTTTGCCTTCAGAACTGCCTTAATTCTACGTGGCATTGATTCAACAAGGTGCTGATAGCATTCTTTAGAAATGTTGGCCCATATTAATAGGATAGCATCTTGCAGTTGATGGAGATTTGAGGGATGCACATCCAGGGCACGAAGCTCCTGTTCCACCACATCCCAAAGATGCTCTATTGGGTTGAGATCTGGTGACTGTGGGGGCCATTTTAGTACAGCGAACTCATTGTCATGTTCAAGAAACCAATTTGAAATGATTCGAGCTTTGTGACATGGTGCATTATCCTGCTGGAAGTAGCCATCAGAGGATGGATACATGTTCTCATTCTGTTTACGCCAAATTCGGACTCTACCATTTGAATGTCTCAACAGAAATCGAGATTCATCAGACCAGGCAACATTTTTCCAGTCTTCAACAGTCCAATTTTGGTGAGCTTGTGCAAATTGTAGCCTTTTTTTCCTATTTGTAGTGGAGATGAGTGGTACCCGGTGGGGTCTTCTGCTGTTGTAGCCCATCCGCCTCAAGGTTGTGCGTGTTGTGGCTTCACAAATGCTTTGCTGCATATCTCGGTTGTAACAAGTGGTTATTTCAGTCAACGTTGCTCTTCTATCAGCTTGAATCAGTCGGCCCATTCTCCTCTGACCTCTAGCATCCACAAGGCATTTTTGCCCACAGGACTGCCGCATACCGGATGTTTTTCCCTTTTCACACCATTCTTTGTAAACCCTAGAAATGGTTGTGCGTGAAAATCCCAGTAACTGAGCAGATTGTGAAATACTCAGACCGGCCCGTCTGGCACCAACAACCATGCCACGCTCAAAATTGCTTAAATCACCTTTCTTTCCCATTCTGACATTCAGTTTGGAGTTCAGGAGATTGTCTTGACCAGGACCACCCCCCTAAATGCATTGAAGCAACTGCCATGTGATTGGTTGACTAGATAATTGCATTAATGAGAAATAGAACAGGTGTTCCTAATAATTCTTTAGGTGAGTATATATTCGTTTTTTATATTCGAATATATATTCTTGGATTCATAGTCTTCTGACAAGAATATTTGTCTTGTCATAAGACTATGAAACCAATAGAGGGCGCTATTCATAACTCAATATTGCCCTCAATTGGTTTCATAGTTTTCTGACAAGAATATTTGTCTTGTCATAAGACTTTGAAACCAATAGAGGGCTCTATTCATAACTCAATAGCGCCATCTATTGGTTTTCATATTCTTATGACAGCTGAAAAACAAGGCAGATTCTGCTCATTTGCATGTCTTTCCCATAATTCCATGTTTATGCAAATTAGTTTTTACATGACAAAACTGTATAGAAAGGTTATTGAATATTATGTTAGGACAATCGGAAAACTTTTTGTCGCTCTAATGATATTGATCAAGGTGTGCAGGTCCACCCAAGCCATCCAACAGATGCAAAATAACTTTGAGGTTTACTGGTTCTCAGTCAGATGAGAGCTGGTTTGGAATATCTCATAGTTGCAAGGCTGCCATTGTAAGGTATGCTGGCTGTTATCTGTCTCATGGATAGATGGATGGCTTGTACTTACCTGGATTTTGCCATATAGCCTTTGTGTGGTTGTCTATTGTATGTCGTACATAATAGGAGTCTAAGACACATCCAGCTATCCTCTTAATGCTGTTGCCAAACCATTTTGATGGGGTTTCCATCAATTTATAACCTTTTTTTTATGAACCAGATACCCTCTTTTCTTCTGAGCTGGGGGTGCCTGGGGTTTTTCCTTCCTTTGTATTAAATTGTGTTCAAGCACCCAAATTATTCGGTCGAGCACTCGGATCTGCTGAGCATAGCCATGCTCGAGCCGAACAGCAGTTCAGCTGAGCATGCTTGCTCATCACTAGTCCAAACAAATGGTTTTTAATCACTTCTGTTAGCTGCAGATTTACTGTACATAAGTAATACAGCTCAATGTAAGTTTGAGGTCTAATTTATCGCACCGGCCCATAAGATGCACCTAGGTTTTTGAGGAGGAAAATAAGAAAAAAACATTTTTGAACCAAAAGGTGTGCTTTTAGTGGGTTTTGAACTAATGGTGGTCTGTGGATGACACTAGTATGGGAGATCTGTGGATGACGCACTGTTATGGGGGTCTGTGGATGACGCTGTTATGGGGGCATCTGTGCATGGCACTGTTCTGGGGATCTGTGGATGGCACTCTTATGGGGATCTGTGGATGGCACTGTTATGGGGGCATCTGTGGATGGCATGACACTGCTATGTTAAACTATAGAAATCATGTGCAATCCAGCCTGTAGTACTTCCGTAGCAGGCAGGAGGCCGGGCGGGAGACGGCAGCGTAACTCACTACGTCACACGTCTGCGCCGCCTGCTTCATTCATAAAGTGGGCGGAGCAGGCGCATGACGTAGTGAGTTACGCTGCTGCCCACCCGGCCTCCTTCCTGCTACGGAAAATTGTAGTAAGTACTACAGGCTGGATTGCACATGATTTCTATAGTTTAACATTGCCTACAGGTTAGATATGCTTAATACAGTAAGCGGGGCCCGGTGTAATAGATTACAGTGACTGCACCAGGCTCCGCTGCCATTACAAAACGTGATGCTGGCCCCCAGCCCCTCCTCCCTCCCCGCTGATACACTCGCTGGCCGTGCTGTGCAGCATCACGGCGGTGGTGTATCAGTGTAAATTGCAGCATTTGCCCCATAAGACGCATTGCCATTTTGCCCCCACTTTTGTGGGGAAATAGTGCGTCTTATAGGGCGAAAAATACGGTAACCGTTCAGTGCCCCAAGATTTAAGTAGCAGTCCCATGACAGAGTGGGGAGGGTGGCAGCAGTGGCAGTAACAGTGACAATAGTAGCCCCATAACAGAGTGCGGATGGGGGCCAACAACAGTGACAATACTGGCCCCCTAACAGCATGGGGATGGCGGGCAGCAGCACTGACAATAGTGGTGTCACGGCCAGTGGTTTGTTTTGTGACACTTTCCTTCACTTGGTTGCCCGTGGCAACGTGTGGTGTTGTGTGCATGTGGTGGCAGTGTCTCAGCCCTATGGCTGATCCCCAGGACATGATTGCCACGCATGCCGTTGCCCGCGGCAACAGGTGAAGTGTGTTTGTTTTTGTGTGTATTCCCCTTTAAGAGTCCGTCTTCCCTTGCCTGGTGTTGGAAGGGTTAAATCCCTTCTGTGTGTGTGAACACGGGGTGTGTCTATGTGGGTGTGGCTACTTGGGCCTATAAAGCCTCAGTGAATATCCTTGTCTGAGGGGTACTTCAGCCATGGTTAGCTGGAGCAGCCTCCTATGTATTCCATCTGCCAGTGGGGGCCACCCTTGTGGTCATAGGTTTATGTATGGTGTTTAGAAGATGTTTGTTTGGTCTTTATTTATTGCAGAATATGGTTTCCTGGGTTCCCGTGTGATGTCTGTGTGTGCGGTGTCCTTTTGTGTTGTTGTGGACAGCAGCACTCGCACGTGGGTTCCAGGTTGTGTGTCTGTGGCAGGTAAGTGTGGTTCTAGTTGCACTTACCTGCCATTGCCATATGTCTGTTTATGTTCCCCTTTCTTTATAGCTTGGCCATTTTAGACTCCTGTTACTCCGTGTCCAGGAGGAACGGGCTGTCTACCCAGCTCCTAGTACAGGGATCGTCGGAGGGTCAGAAGGGATCCAAGGTTCCTGAGCATGAGCCCTCCTACCTTCAAGGGCGGCTCATGCAGCTAGGAGTCAGGGTCAGATTAGGGAAGCTCTAGGAGGTGACCTGCTCCCTAATTCTGTGTTACTGGCCAAGTAGCGACCTTACATCTGATACCGCAGGGTTGAGGGTTTTCCCCATCCTCAGCCGTGACAAGTGGCCCCATGACAGAGTGGGAATAGAGCAGCAGCAGTGGCAGTAAGGCTGTGTTCACATCACTGTTTATTTTTCCATTCTTCTGATCCCTCAGAAGAACTTAGAACTAAAAAAAAATTGAGCATCCAATAAACCCTCTTTCAGACGGTTGGCACTTAATCAGTATTTGTAAGCCAGAATCAGGAGTGGGTCCAAAACAGAGATAAAATGTAATAGAAATATTAGCATCTCATCTGTGTTTTCAACCCACTCCTGCTCTTAGAAAATTAAATGGTGATGTCACCACGGACAAACAGGAACAATAGTGGCCCCATAACAGTGTGGGGATGGGGCCAACAGCATTGGCAGTAACAGGGAGAATATTCGCCCCATGACAGAGTGGGGAGGGAGGGCAGCAGCAGTGGCATACAGCACAAGATGGTGGCAGACCACAGTTATTAGCATAACCCAAAAACAGAAGTGTGATAGCAAGGCCCAGTGACATGCATATCCTTTTGATTTTTTTTTTTAATTTAGAAATAGCAGTAAAGGCAGCAGGTGGGTGGCAGCATCAGAATGGTGTAAGCAGGGTGTGGCCAGAAGTACAGTAACGGCCCATTTTGCAGAATATTCTGGTGTGGCAGGACATTACAGTATGATTATTAGGCCTCATGTACACGACAGTTTTTTTTTCACGGTCCGCAAAATGGGGTTCCGTTGTTCCGTGATCCGTTTCCGTTTTTGTTTCCGTGTGTCTTCCTTGATTTTTGGAGGATCACCAGACATGAAAAGTGAAAAAAAAATCAAGTCAAGTTTGCCTTAAAATGATAGGAAAAAAACGGACACGGATCACGGACGTGGATGACAATCTTTTGTGCCTCTGTGTTTTTTCACGGACCCATTGACTTGAATGGGTCCGCGAACCGTTGTCCGTGAAAAAAATAGGACAGGTCATATTTTTTTGACGGACTGGAAACACGGATCACGGACGCGGATGACAAACGGTGCACTTTCCGAGTTTTCAAAGGACCCATTGAAAGTCAATGGGTCCGCAGAAAATCACGGAAAATGGAACAACGGACACAGAACACAACAACGGTCGTGTGCATGAGGCCTAAGTCGTAGTGTCTGGAAATCCTGTTGATCCATGCCTGATTCATCTTTATGAAGGTTAGTCTCTCAACATTTAGGGAGGAAAGGTGAGTTCTCTTAGGGGTAGCTATGCCGTCCACCGCACTGAACATCCGCTCTGATGCCACACTACTAGCTGGGCAGAAAAGCATGCACATGACAAACTCGGCCAGTTGCGGCCACACTTAGTTTGCATGCCCAGTAGTCTAGGGGATCGTGGATCATGGGAGACAAGTTTGAGGTTTTGCTGTATGTTTTGCTGCTGGGTGTTTTTTTTTTCAGTAGGTGGCTAAAGGAAACTGTTCATAATAGACTCCAGACTGAAGTTGCTGAATATGGAGCTGGCGCTGCTCCTGCACCCCCCAACCCACCAGTCATGTCAGTAGAGTGTGAGTGCAGAGGGCCCCTTCGGTCAGACGGGCGATGGAACTTGTAGGCAGCGACCAACTGACTACACAGCATGTCTCTATAGTAGTCCATTTTTGCATCCCTATCAGAAGGTCTAAAAAATGCCCCTATTTTTGATTGGTAGCGATGGTCTAACAATGTGGATAGCCAATAGTCATCCCTCTGCCGAATTATGACAATGTGGATTTCACTACACAAACAAGAAGCGTGTAAGCGAAACCCGGTACTCGGGCGGTACTGTGCATGCAGTTTGTGATTTTATATGTTTTGAAACAAGTGTTCATCTGTAAGTATAATAAATTATTTTAATATACGGAGGAAGTCGGAGCTTCACTATGGTTGCAATCCCTGGATATCCAACTGGAAACTACTGTGGAGGAGAGACGCCAACTCGTGTAGCTTGATGGTCCTTTTTCCATGTCCGGAGGGAGGAATGGTTCTGTGCTGGAGCTAAGCAGGCTCGGTTACCAGTAAATAGCAGAGCGGTCCTTCGATAAGTACTTTGGTTCAATTCGTGATTTTTTCCCACATCACAGTAAGGACCTGCAGCGTGAAAACACAGCCACATACCTGAGTAGTTTTTATCTTGATCTGGCCATTTGTGCAAGGGACTCTGAGGGCCTCCTTGCTTCCATCTCCACTGCAGACTGTCATGGTCTGTCTGGGCCATCTGCATCATCTTCGTCGTCACCCTCTAGCACCTCTCCTGTCACTTAGGCAGATAAATCAACTAGCTCATCCTCCTCAGGGCTCTGGTGGCCATGAAATAGTGCCATGTCTTCTATCCCCACGCCAATCAGATTTGTCAACATCCCATCCAGGACGTGAAGGAGTGGAATGACACCATTCATCCTATAGTTCTGCCGATTGACAAATAAAGAGGCGTCCACAAAATAGTTCCTGAGCAAACAGCATGTGTAACACATGAGCTGCCACTGGCTAATCTCAAAGTTACACCGGGTAGACCTGTCCAGCTGCAGAAGAAATTATTGACCACCTTCTTCTGCTCGTACTCTACCAGATACAGAGAGGCCCAATAACTGGCCCACCTACTGCTCAATATACTGTGCGTGTTCAGGGCTGGTACAGCTTTTTTGGGACACTTGGTCAGCTTGGGACACTTCACCTTGGCTGGGCACAAGCCATTAGTTCTCTGAAATGTGCAGAGTTAACTACATGGAAAGGGAAGGACTGTAGTACCAGCAACTTGGCCAGGTGCACGTTCAGTTTCTTCGCCGCTGGTTGAGTGCACACATAATGTTGTCTTTTTGAAATCGCCTTGGTGATCATTTGGTGTCGACACAAGTGATGAGGAGTAGGAAGAGGAGGAGTATCAGGAACAATAGACGACATTGAAGTCGATGGAAAGGAACAACAGCTTTCTGCTGCTGACGTTGTTGAGCCCTGACTGCTGGAGAGGGGGTGTGGGCCAGTCAGAGATGCAACGGTTGCTGCATCAGCCTGTAACACTGTCACGGTCCCTCCAGTGACAGAGGTTAGAAGATCTGAGAGACTGGCTGCACATTAGGTCATCTGCCTATCTGTTTTCACTTGTTGCAGCGTTGTTGTTGGTAATGACCACGCCTCTTGTCTACGCGGTATAGCTTGTGGTCTTTACTGCTCCTCTATTTAGTCTGGACTCACACTTCATACAATGCGGTTGATATTCTCTGCCTGGAGTTGGAAGAGCTGGTGTGTGGTCCTCATCTGGGTTCCTGCTTTTCCTTTTCTATTGAAGATAAGTGTACTTCTCTTGGCATTTTGTTGCTCCCATTTGCTCATTGTTTACTAGGCCTCAGGGATACGCTGGTTCGTTCATCTGGGAAGGAACCAGTAGTCTCAGACCCTGTCACTAATCCTAGGGATTTTCAGGGTTACTAGGGCCTAGGTTTCAGGTGTATGAATATTCCCACCTTCAGGGTCTATTCATACTGACAGGAGTCAGGGCTAGGTTTAGGGTTTCCTTAGGTGGTAACCATTTCCCTTTCCCTAGCCTTGAGGCCTAGTTCCTGGTCATTTTCCCTCTGTTGTCATTCTGGTGTTCCTCCCTTCCCCCTACACTGTGACAAACACTAAATTAGTGGCACTGTTTTCTCACGCCACTTTATGGTGATGCTCTATGTGTTGACTCTGGGCCGTCATGCCAACATTAGCACCCTGGCCGCACCTTTTACCCACACATCCTGCACACCACCACGCTTACATTTCCCAGCGACTTGGTGAAAAATTTCCATACTGGTGAGTATGGAATTTTCCCACCACAACTGCTTGATGTATGGCTGTTGCTACTTTTATGAAGCAGTGCAGTGCTAGTGTATTCCTCACAGGTAGTCTCCCGAGTAGCAGATGGTTTACCCCTCCCGCATTTGGCTGCAGATCTCCCACTGCTTCCATCCTGCTGTTAAATAGGCACACTTTTACCCTGCTGTCTCACAGGCATGCTGCCACCATTGCCCCTTGAGCATGATGATGCCCTCTCTTCACCCAGTTCCTACATGCGATCGGCTACATCATCATCTGTTTGGTCATCACTTATGTCACCCTCACCTGTCTCTTGCACACGTCCCTGATCTCTCGCAACATGTGCTCCCACCTGACTGTCATCATCGGTAGTTGCATGCCTAGATGAGTCTGCAGCGGACCTCTCCTACAAGTCTGTGCTGGCCTGTAATTGCTGACTGTCCTCACAAAGCTCATCCTCGTTAAAAAGACCCAGTGGCATACAATACTTGCCTAGCAGAAGGAACCGCAAATGTAAGAGGCAAGTTCAGGACAGGTGATGACAGTGAGGCAGTTCCTTGGCCATGCCAACTAAGTGTGGTGTCAGAAACCCCTCTGATTCCTGGTTGTGTGTATCTATTGTCACTTGAGAAGATGTTGAAGAGTGAGTCAACCATTCCAGTACAGCTGGATTGTTGGGCAAAACACAACCGCTGGATGACAAGGGCAGCTTTGGCCTGTTGCTGCAACTGCTACCAACCTCTCTTCTTCTGTTGGTACTTGTGCCAGCTAAAACAAGACTTTTCTACTGCCTGTTCCTTTGGAGGACTTAGGCAACTGTCTCTTGGCCATAGTATACAGTAACTGTATCTTTAATGTAATAGATCAACTAAGAATGTGACAGCAGTTCAACACGATATATTAGACTGCCCTTTAATACTGAGGCACAGTAAGTCTATATATAAATTAACAGATTAACTATGAATGTGGCAGCAGTTGAACAATATGCACATGGCGATATATTAGACCGCCCAATAGTCCGGAGGCACAGTAAGTCTATGTGTAAAATAACAGATTAACTAAACATGTGGTGGCAGTTCAACCAGATGCACACTATGATATATTAGACCGCCATTTAATACTAAGGCACAGTAAGTCTCTGTATAAACTAACAGATTAACTATGAATGTGGCAGCAATTGAACAAGATGCACATGGCGATAGTTTATACATAGACTTACTGTGCCTCAGTATTAATGGTTAATCTAATATAAGATTAACTATGAATGTGTGAGCAGTTGAACAAGATGCACATGGCGATATACACTGCTCAAAAAAATAAAGGGAACACAAAAATAACACATCCTAGATCTGAGTTAATTAAATATTCTTCTGAAATACTTTGTTCTTTACATAGTTGAATGTGCTGACAACAAAATCACACAAAAATAAAAAAATGGAAATCAAAATTTTCAACCCATGGAGGTCTGGATTTGGAGTCACACTCAAAACTAAAGTGGAAAAACACTACAGGCTGATCCAACTTTGATGTAATGTCCTTAAAACAAGTCAAAATGAGGCTCAGTAGTGTGTGTGGCCTCCACGTGCCTGTATGACCTCCCTACAACGCCTGTGCATGCTCCTGATGAAGTGGCGGACGGTCTCCTGATGGATCTCCTCCCAGACCTGGACTAAAGCATCTGCCAACTCCTGGACAGTCTGTGGCACAACGTGACGTTGGTGGATAGAGCGAGACATGATGTCCCAGATGTGCTCAATTGGATTCAGGTCTGGGGAACGGGCGGGCCAGTCCATAGCATCAATGCCTTCGTCTTGCAGGAACTGCTGACACACTCCAGCCACATGAGGTCTAGCATTGTCTTGCATTAGGAGGAACCCAGGGCCAACCGCACCAGCATATGGTCTCACAAGGGGTCTGAGGATCTCATCTCGGTACCTAATTGCAGTCAGGCTACCTCTGGCGAGCACATGGAGGGCTGTGCGGCCCTCCAAAGAAATGCCACCCCACACCATTACTGATCCAATGCCAAACCGGTCATGCTGGAGGATGTTGCAGGCAGCAGATCGTTCTCCACGGCGTCTCCAGACTCTGTCACGTCTGTCATATGTGCTCAGTGTGAACCTGCTTTCATCTGTGAAGAGCACAGGGCGCCAGTGGCGAATTTGCCAATCTTGGTGTTCTCTGGCAAATGCCAAACGTCCTGCACGGTGTTGGGCTGTAAGCACAACCCCCACCTGTGGACGTCGGGCCCTCATATCACCCTCATGGAGTCTGTTTCTGACCGTTTAAGCACACATGCACATTTGTGGCCTGCTGGAGGTCATTTTGCAGGGCTCTGGCAGTGCTCCTCCTGTTCCTCCTTGCACAAAGGCGGAGGTAGCGGTCCTGCTGCAGGGTTGTTTCCCTCCTACGGCCTCCTCCACGTCTCCTGATGTACTGGCCTGTCTCCTGGTAGCGCCTCCATGCTCTGGACACTACGCTGACAGACACAGCAAACCTTCTTGCCACAGCTCGCATTGATGTGCCATCCTGGATAAGCTGCACTACCTGAGTCACTTGTGTGGGTTGTAGACTCCGTCTCATGCTACCACTAGAGTGAAAGCACCGCCAGCATTCAAAAGTGACCAAAACATCAGCCAGGAAGCATAGGAACTGAGAAGTGGTCTGTGGTGACCACCTGCAGAACCACTCCTTTATTGGGGGTGTCTTGCTAATTGCCTATAATTTCCACCTGTTGTCTATCCCATTTGCACAACAGCATGTGAAATTGATTGTCACTCAGTGTTGCTTCCTAAGTGGACAGCTTGATTTCACAGAAGTGTGATTGACTTGGAGTTACATTGTGTTGTTTAAGTGTTCCCTTTATTTTTTTGAGCAGTGTATTAGACCACCCTTTAATACTGAGGCACAATGGGGGAGATTTATCAAACTGGTGTAAAATAGAACTCAAAATATAGGCTGGCTCACAGTATTTTTGCATAAAATTTATTGATACACTCGTTCAAAACAAACTAACTTAATGTCAGTATCAGCATACATATATAAACAAATGTGTAAATAGGTATATAAGTGCGGAGCTCACGCACAAACCTAAATAACCGCACTTATATACCTATTTACACATTTGTTTATATATGTATGCTGATACTGACATTAACCCCTTAAGGACCTAGGACGTACCGGTACGCCCTATTTCCCGAGTCCTTAAGGACCTAGGACGTACCGGTACGTCCTGACTTAAAATCGGAACTCCGGCGCCGCAGGGGTTAATCGGAACGGGATTTCGGCTGAAATCATTCAGCCGGCATCCCGTAACAATGCAGGGGGGGGTCATTTGACCCCCCCGTATCGGCGATCGCAGAAAACCGCAGGTCAATTCAGACCTGCGGTTTTCTGCGTTTCCGGTCCATTCGGGTGTCCTGTGACCCGATGAACCGGAAAAAGACTGCGATCGGTGGCGTAATTATACACCACCTATCGCAGTCCGAGGATTTGGAGAGGCGGTGCTGGCCCTGGTGCTGAATGCCGCTGTCCAGGGTGCTGATTGGTGCAGGGGAGAGAGGCGCGAGATTCAAACTTCCTGCGCTCCTCTCTCCCCTCCTCTTCCTGTCCAGCACCCTGACCGTGCAGCACCGTCCAGAACGAGCTCCTGTGTCCCCCTAATCGGCATCCATCACCCTCCTGCACCCATCGCCACCCAGGTAGGTTAGGGTCAGTGAGGGAGAGGCACCGTTAGGCAGGGAAAGAAGGGAAAAGTAAGTTAGAAAAAAAAAAAAAAAAGTACTTTTATTCCAAACTTCCAAACTTCCATCTAACCCTAACCCAGACCCCTCCTGCCACTTGCCCCCCCCCCCCCCCCCCCCCAGCCCCTTCCCCCCCCCCCCCACCTGCCTCCCCCCCCCACCTACCCCCCACCAGCACCCCCCACCCCCCACTCACCACCACTTTTTTTTTTCTGCGTGCGCTGACTGGCCGGCACTTTTTAGCGTCCGTCCACTGTTAGCGCATCGCCCGCCCCACCACCCCACCGACCGCTGATCAGCGTTGTACCGCTGATCAGCAAGTTTTAACTTTTTTTTTTTCTAACACTTGCCCATTTTTTTGCCTGGACTTTTTAGTACGCGAACACCCGTTGCCCCCACACACACGCACATATAATAAAGTTTGCCACACACGCACACCTACACGCACACACACCCATGGCCCACCGGATGTTCTCGGCCGAGGAGGCATACGCCCAGATTGCCTCCGACTCTGAGAGCCCCAGTGAGGATGAGGATGACCCCACATTCCTTTTGTCATCCGCATCCTCCTCATCATCATCTGATGACGATGAGCCACCAAGGCGGCGGAGACGCCGCCAGGCGGAGCCAGGGGCCCCACATGCTAGGGATCCTGTGGCCCACCCTAGTACGAGCCGCCCTGGGGTTCGTACTGGTTTCCCGGCCCACCAAATAAGTCCACCGGAGCCCCCTGCCGATGAACTTAGCTGGTGTCCCCCAGTGGACTTTGAGCCTGAGATTCCGGATTTTGCTGGCAATCCTGGAATCCAGATTCCCACAGTGGGGTTTACTGAAATAGACTATTTTAGTTTTTTTTTCAGTAACTCACTGGTGAATTTGATGGTGGAGCAGACGAATCTGTACGCCCAACAGTTCGTCGCTCAAAACCCAGGCTCAGTTTTGGCTAGACCCGGTGGCTGGACGCCGGTCAGTGCAGCCGAAATGAGGACATTTTGGGGCCTCGTGCTGCATATGGGTCTAGTCCAAAAACCCAGTGTCAGGCAATACTGGAGTGGGGACATACTCTACCAGACCCCACTGTACAGTATGGTCATGATACGTCACCGGTTTGAGGCCATCCGGAAATGTCTGCATTATTCCGATAATGCAGCATGTCCCCCCCGAAGTGATCCTGCCTATGACCGGCTGTATAAGATACGGCCGGTCATCGATCACTTTGGGGCCACATTTCAGCAGGCCTACGTACCTGGAAGGGAGGTCGCGGTTGATGAGTCTCTCGTTGCGTTCAAGGGGAGACTCAGTTTCCGCCAATACATTCCCACAAAGCGGGCGAGGTATGGCGTGAAGCTATACAAAATTTGTGAGAGTGCCTCAGGGTACACTTACAAATTTCGTGTGTACGAGGGGCGAGATTCCCGTATTGAACCCCCAGAATGTCCCCCCACTCTGGGTGTTAGCGGGAAACTCGTGTGGGACCTTATGTACCCACTGCTGGATAATGGTTACCACTTGTACGTGGATAACTTTTATACCAGCATTCCCTTGTTCAGGTCCCTTGCCGCCAGATCCACGTTCGCTTGTGGGACCGTGCGGAAAAATCAACGCGGCCTCCCTGCCTACCCCCTCCAGGTACCTATCCCCAGGGGTGAGACCCGTGCCCTTACCAGTGGAAACCTGTTGCTGGTCAGGTATAAGGACAAGAGGGATGTCCTTATGCTGTCCACAATCCACGGTAACGGCACCACCCCTGTCCCTGTGCGAGGTACCGCGGCAACGGTCCTCAAGCCCGATTGTATCGTCGACTACAATCGGTATATGGGAGGAGTTGATCTCTCTGATCAAGTCCTCACGCCATATAACGCCATGCGCAAAACCCGGGCATGGTACAAAAAAGTTGCGGTCTACTTGGTACAGGTTGCCATGTACAACTCTTTTGTACTATCCCGAAGCGCTGGCAGCACAGGGACATTCCTCCAGTTCTATGAGGCAGTCCTCAAAGACCTGATCTTTTCGGACCGGGAAAGAGCAGGCCGGAGTACCTCGGGAATTGGAGGCGCCCGGATCGTCCCTGGCCAACACTTTCCAGGTGTGGTCCCCCATACTGGAAAGAAGGGACGAACCCAAAAAAAGTGCAGAGTGTGTCACAAGAGGGGGATACGGAAGGACACCACTACTCAATGTGACACTTGCCCCGATCATCCGGGCCTCTGCATTATCAATTGCTTCAGGGAGTATCACACTTCCATGGAGTACTAAATTTTTATAATCCTCAACAGTCCACTAGAGAACATAAAACACTATGGCTCTCAGACTTTGGAGACACGGAAACAATTTTCTTTCCCCAAAAAATATTAGTTTTAGAGCAGGCATCCTCAAACTGCGGCCCTCCAGATGTTGTAAAACTATAACTCCCAGCATGCCCAGACAACCTACAGCCATCAGCAGGGCATGGTGGGAATTGTAGTTTTACAATATCTGGAGGGCCGCAGTTTTAGGATGCCTGCTTAGTGTCTCCAAAGTCTGAGAGCCATACATATTGGGCATCGTCGCGTGCGTAAAAGTCGTCGCTATAAAAATAACTTTTGACCAAACGCCTCGGATGAACGGTGTTAAAAATATAAAATAAAAACTGTGCCAAAACACCAATTTTTGGGCAAAATTTCAATTTGAATCCATTTTGCCGGTAATAAAGCAAGGGTTAACAGCCAAACAAAACTAAATATTTATTGCCCCGATTCTGTAGTTTGCAGAAACACCCCATCTGTGGTCGTAAATGGCTATATAGCCGCACGGCAGGGCATAGAACGAAGGGAACTCCATATGGTTTCTGGAAGGCAGATTTTGATGGACAGTTTTTTTTTTGACACCATGTCCCATTAGAAGCCCCCCCTGATGTAGCCTAGACTAGAAACTCCAAAAAAGTGACCCCATCTAAGAAACTACACCCCTCAAGGTATTCAAAAGTTACTTTACAAACTATGTTAACCCTTTAGGTGTTCCACAAAACCAAATAGTGAATGTAGAAACAATTTTAGAATTACATTTTTTTGTTACATTGCCTCAAAAAAGACTAATATAGAGCAACCAAAAATCAAATTTACCCCAAAAATAGTCCCAAAACAACAACCACCTTATCCCGTAGTTTCCTAGATGGGGTCACTTTTATGGAGTTTCTACTCTAGGGGTGCATCAGGGGGCTTGAAAGGGTACATGGTGTCAATAAACCAGTCCAGCAAAATCTGCCTTCCAAAAATGACGTTCCCCTTCTTCTATGTCCTGCCGTTTAGCCAAATAGTAGTTTACGACCACATATGGGGTGTTTTTGCAAACTACAGAATCAGGGCAACCCATTTTGAGTGTTGTTTGGCAGTTAACCCTTGTTTTACTCCTGGAAAAAATTGATTATATTGGAAAATTTTCCAAAAAATAGAAATTTCAAAATTGTTTCTCCATCTGCCATTAACTCTTGTGGAACACCTAAAGGGTTAACAAAGTTTGTAAACCCAGTTTTGAATACCTTGAGGGGTGTACTTTCTTAGATGGAGTCACTTTTTTGAAATTTCTATTCTAGGGGTGCAACAGGGGGCTTCAAATGGGACATGGTATAAACAAAACCAGTCCTACCAAATCTGCCTTCCAAAACCCATATGGTGTTCCCCTCCTTCTATGTGCTACCGTTCGGCCAAACAGTAGTTTACGACCACATATGGGGTGTTTTTGCAAACTACAGAATCAGGGCAACCCATTTTGAGTGTTGTTTGGCAGTTAACCCTTGTTTTACTCCTGGAAAAAATTGATTATATTGGAAAATTTTCCAAAAAATAGAAATTTCAAAATTGTTTCTCCATCTGCCATTAACTCTTGTGGAACACCTAAAGGGTTAACAAAGTTTGTAAACCCAGTTTTGAATACCTTGAGGGGTGTACTTTCTTAGATGGAGTCACTTTTTTGAAATTTCTATTCTAGGGGTGCAACAGGGGGCTTCAAATGGGACATGGTATAAACAAAACCAGTCCTGCCAAATCTGCCTTCCAAAACCCATATGGTGTTCCCCTCCTTCTATGTGCTACCGTTCGGCCAAACAGTAGTTTACGACCACATATGGGGTGTTTTTGCAAACTACAGAATCAGGGCAACCCATTTTGAGTGTTGTTTGGCAGTTAACCCTTGTTTTACTCCTGGAAAAAATTGATTATATTGGAAAATTTTCCAAAAAATAGAAATTTCAAAATTGTTTCTCCATCTGCCATTAACTCTTGTGGAACACCTAAAGGGTTAACAAAGTTTGTAAACCCAGTTTTGAATACCTTGAGGGGTGTACTTTCTTAGATGGAGTCACTTTTTTGAAATTTCTATTCTAGGGGTGCAACAGGGGGCTTCAAATGGGACATGGTATAAACAAAACCAGTCCTGCCAAATCTGCCTTCCAAAACCCATATGGTGTTCCCCTCCTTCTATGTGCTACCGTTCGGCCAAACAGTAGTTTACGACCACATATGGGGTGTTTTTGCAAACTACAGAATCAGGGCAACCCATTTTGAGTGTTGTTTGGCAGTTAACCCTTGTTTTACTCCTGGAAAAAATTGATTATATTGGAAAATTTTCCAAAAAATAGAAATTTCAAAATTGTTTCTCCATCTGCCATTAACTCTTGTGGAACACCTAAAGGGTTAACAAAGTTTGTAAACCCAGTTTTGAATACCTTGAGGGGTGTACTTTCTTAGATGGAGTCACTTTTTTGAAATTTCTATTCTAGGGGTGCAACAGGGGGCTTCAAATGGGACATGGTATAAACAAAACCAGTCCTGCCAAATCTGCCTTCCAAAACCCATATGGTGTTCCCCTCCTTCTATGTGCTACCGTTCGGCCAAACAGTAGTTTACGACCACATATGGGGTGTTTTTGCAAACTACAGAATCAGGGCAACCCATTTTGAGTGTTGTTTGGCAGTTAACCCTTGTTTTACTCCTGGAAAAAATTGATTATATTGGAAAATTTTCCAAAAAATAGAAATTTCAAAATTGTTTCTCCATCTGCCATTAACTCTTGTGGAACACCTAAAGGGTTAACAAAGTTTGTAAACCCAGTTTTGAATACCTTGAGGGGTGTACTTTCTTAGATGGAGTCACTTTTTTGAAATTTCTATTCTAGGGGTGCAACAGGGGGCTTCAAATGGGACATGGTATAAACAAAACCAGTCCTGCCAAATCTGCCTTCCAAAACCCATATGGTGTTCCCCTCCTTCTATGTGCTACCGTTCGGCCAAACAGTAGTTTACGACCACATATGGGGTGTTTTTGCAAACTACAGAATCAGGGCAACCCATTTTGAGTGTTGTTTGGCAGTTAACCCTTGTTTTACTCCTGGAAAAAATTGATTATATTGGAAAATTTTCCAAAAAATAGAAATTTCAAAATTGTTTCTCCATCTGCCATTAACTCTTGTGGAACACCTAAAGGGTTAACAAAGTTTGTAAACCCAGTTTTGAATACCTTGAGGGGTGTACTTTCTTAGATGGAGTCACTTTTTTGAAATTTCTATTCTAGGGGTGCAACAGGGGGCTTCAAATGGGACATGGTATAAACAAAACCAGTCCTGCCAAATCTGCCTTCCAAAACCCATATGGTGTTCCCCTCCTTCTATGTGCTACCGTTCGGCCAAACAGTAGTTTACGACCACATATGGGGTGTTTTTGCAAACTACAGAATCAGGGCAACCCATTTTGAGTGTTGTTTGGCAGTTAACCCTTGTTTTACTCCTGGAAAAAATTGATTATATTGGAAAATTTTCCAAAAAATAGAAATTTCAAAATTGTTTCTCCATCTGCCATTAACTCTTGTGGAACACCTAAAGGGTTAACAAAGTTTGTAAACCCAGTTTTGAATACCTTGAGGGGTGTACTTTCTTAGATGGAGTCACTTTTTTGAAATTTCTATTCTAGGGGTGCAACAGGGGGCTTCAAATGGGACATGGTATAAACAAAACCAGTCCTGCCAAATCTGCCTTCCAAAACCCATATGGTGTTCCCCTCCTTCTATGTGCTACCGTTCGGCCAAACAGTAGTTTACGACCACATATGGGGTGTTTTTGCAAACTACAGAATCAGGGCAACCCATTTTGAGTGTTGTTTGGCAGTTAACCCTTGTTTTACTCCTGGAAAAAATTGATTATATTGGAAAATTTTCCAAAAAATAGAAATTTCAAAATTGTTTCTCCATCTGCCATTAACTCTTGTGGAACACCTAAAGGGTTAACAAAGTTTGTAAACCCAGTTTTGAATACCTTGAGGGGTGTACTTTCTTAGATGGAGTCACTTTTTTGAAATTTCTATTCTAGGGGTGCAACAGGGGGCTTCAAATGGGACATGGTATAAACAAAACCAGTCCTGCCAAATCTGCCTTCCAAAACCCATATGGTGTTCCCCTCCTTCTATGTGCTACCGTTCGGCCAAACAGTAGTTTACGACCACATATGGGGTGTTTTTGCAAACTACAGAATCAGGGCAACCCATTTTGAGTGTTGTTTGGCAGTTAACCCTTGTTTTACTCCTGGAAAAAATTGATTATATTGGAAAATTTTCCAAAAAATATAAATTTCAAAATTGTTTCTCCATCTGCCATTAACTCTTGTGGAACACCTAAAGGGTTAACAAAGTTTGAAAAAACAGTTTTGAATACCTTGAGGGGTGTAGTTTCTAGAATGGGGTCATTTTTGGGAGGTTTCTATTATCTAAGCCTCACAATATGACTTCAAACCTGAACTGGTCCATAAAAAGTGGGATTTTGAAGATTTCTGAAAATTTCAAAATTTGCTTCTAAACTTCTAAGCCTTGTAACATCCCCAAAAAATAAAATATCATTCCCAAAACAATTCAAGCATGAAGTAGACATATGGGGAATGTAAAGTCATCACAATTTTTGGGGGTATTACTATGTATTACAGAGGTAGAGAAACTGAAAATTTGAAATTTGCTAATTTTTCAAAATTTACGGTAAAAATTGTATTTTTTTATGCAAAAAAATTAACTTTTTTGACCCAATTTTAGCAGTGTCATGAAGTACAATATGTGACGAAAAAACAATCTCAGAACGGCCTGGGTAAGTCAAAGCGTTTTAAAGTTATGAGCACTTAAAGTGACACTGGTCAGATTTGCAAAAAATGGCCTGGTCCTTAAGGTGAAAATGAGCCTGGTCCTTAAGGTGAAAATGAGCCCGGTCCTTAAGGGGTTAAGTTAGTTTGTTTTGAACGAGTGTATCAATAAATTTTATGCAAAAATACTGTGAGCCAGCCTATATTTTCATTGATTTATTCCTCCTTTTTCAGCTGGTAACTGAAAGGCTGAGCTCCAGTAGTTTGCTGGTGGAGCCTTTTCTAAATATTTGTTATTAGTAAAATAGAACTGGCTTAGTTGCCGATAGCAACCAATCAGATTCCAAAGGTGGAATCTAATTGGTTGCTATGGGCAACTAAGCCAGTACAAATTTACACCAGTTTGATAAATCTCCCCCAATAAATCTATGTATAAACTAACAGATTAACTGTGAATGTGGCAGCAGTTCAACAAGATTCACACAGTGATATATTAGATCACCCTTTAATACTAAGGCACAGTAAGTCTATGTATAAACTAACAGATTTATGAATGTGGCAGCAGTTCAAAAAGATGCACATGCTGATTGCACTCAACCTGCAGTGTCCCTGCTGTCTCCCTATGATCTCCCTATGATCTCTCTAAAGTCTTAAAAAACTCTCCCTATGATCTCCCTGCACTCTCCCTATCCAATATACTTCTATTAATAGTTTTCTACACCACTGTCCATAGTGCATAAGTGCTTATCACATCTCTCCCTATGCTAAGCTCACAGTGAAATGGCAGAGATCATGTAGGATGAGGCTTTTATACAGCTGTAACATCACAGGGGATCTGCAGATTGGTAGGCTGTACAACATTATGAGTCATATTGCATTCCCTGGGCTTCTTACTATCACTTTGTAACCACGTGCAGCAGCCATTTTAGATAATAAATGATTTGTTACCACAAATAGGGATGAAATTCGGATTTGTGGTGAATCTACTTTTTTCAAAACTTCGGATCGAATTCCACTTTAGATGCTTTGATTCGCTCAACACTAGTTAATACAGGGAGTGCAGAATTATTAGGCAAGTTGTATTTTTGAGGATTAATTTTATTATTGAACAACAACCATGTTCTCAATGAACCCAAAAAACTCATTAATATCAAAGCTGAATATTTTTGGAAGTAGTTTTTAGTTTGTTTTTAGTTTTAGCTATTTTAGGGGGATATCTGTGTGTGCAGGTGACTATTACTGTGCATAATTATTAGGCAACTTAACAAAAAACAAATATATACCCATTTCAATTATTTATTTTTACCAGTGAAACCAATATAACATCTCAACATTCACAAATATACATTTCTGACATTCAAAAACAAAACAAAAACAAATCAGTGACCAATATAGCCACCTTTCTTTGCAAGGACACTCAAAAGCCTGCCATCCATGGATTCTGTCAGTGTTTTGATCTGTTCACCATCAACATTGCGTGCAGCAGCAACCACAGCCTCCCAGACACTGTTCAGAGAGGTGTACTGTTTTCCCTCCTTGTAAATCTCACATTTGATGATGGACCACAGGTTCTCAATGGGGTTCAGATCAGGTGAACAAGGAGGCCATGTCATTAGATTTTCTTCTTTTATACCCTTTCTTGCCAGCCACGCTGTGGAGTACTTGGACGCGTGTGATGGAGCATTGTCCTGCATGAAAATCATGTTTTTCTTGAAGGATGCAGACTTCTTCCTGTACCACTGCTTGAAGAAGGTGTCTTCCAGAAACTGGCAGTAGGACTGGGAGTTGAGCTTGACTCCATCCTCAACCCGAAAAGGCCCCACAAGCTCATCTTTGATGATACCAGCCCAAACCAGTACTCCACCTCCACCTTGCTGGCGTCTGAGTCGGACTGGAGCTCTCTGCCCTTTACCAATCCAGCCACGGGCCCATCCATCTGGCCCATCAAGACTCACTCTCATTTCATCAGTCCATAAAACCTTAGAAAAATCAGTCTTGAGATATTTCTTGGCCCAGTCTTGACGTTTCAGCTTGTGTGTCTTGTTCGGTGGTGGTCGTCTTTCAGCCTTTCTTACCTTGGCCATGTCTCTGAGTATTGCACACCTTGTGCTTTTGGGCACTCCAGTGATGTTGCAGCTCTGAAATATGGCCAAACTGGTGGCAAGTGGCATCTTGGCAGCTGCACGCTTGACTTTTCTCAGTTCATGGGCAGTTATTTTGCGCCTTGGTTTTTCCACACGCTTCTTGCGACCCTGTTGACTATTTTGAATGAAACGCTTGATTGTTCGATGATCACGCTTCAGAAGCTTTGCAATTTTAAGAGTGCTGCATCCCTCTGCAAGATATCTCACTATTTTTGACTTTTCTGAGCCTGTCAAGTCCTTCTTTTGACCCATTTTGCCAAAGGAAAGGAAGTTGCCTAATAATTATGCACACCTAATATAGGGTGTTGATGTCATTAGACCACACCCCTTCTCATTACAGAGATGCACATCACCTAATATGCTTAATTGGTAGTAGGCTTTCGAGCCTATACAGCTTGGAGTAAGACAACATGCATAAAGAGGATGATGTGGTCAAAATACTCATTTGCCTAATAATTCTGCACGCCGTGTGCATAAGTTTAGTTTAATCACTCATCTCCTTTATTTAATCAACTATTCTACTGAAAAAAAAAAATATCTTGATCTGCTTCCCACTTTAAAAAATCTGTGACCCGTTATCAATCAAAAGTTTGCAAACCAAGGGGATTCTTTTATTCAGCTTTCAAAACAACTGATCAAAGCATTTAAGTTTTAGGTTGACTGGATATCATTGAGGTGGCTAATTTAGCATCATGAATTTACTGTATCTTGAATATTTCATACAATTGCCTTTTTGAGTGTAAATCTCAAATAATACCACTTGAGCTTGTTTTTTCAGGTGGGGTAAGTAATAATGATTTAATCTGATGTCCAAAGGTTATAGAACATTATTTGAAATCATTATGTAATAAAGAATTGGGATGACAAAAGAAATAGTCAACAAACAGGGGGCAATTAGTGTAGTTTCCCGTCTTAATCTAAAATATTATCACTGGCTATAAGGATGGTTAAAAACGTAATACTTTATTAGAACAACTTATAAAAATTGGCTAATCCCTGTCTTACAATTCAGAGATAGGTACGAAAGATATAAAAATAACGGGATACTTGGATGTATCAATATGCCCTATAATCCACTTGCGGACAGCTAATGCTACTATCAGCAATTCACCATAGTGTTCAAAAGATGCTGTCCGCAGGGAGATAAGTACAAAATAAACTTAGACAAAGAGACAAACTTAAATCTATCTTATTATTTTTTTATAGTATTTCTTATGGAAACCATCTGGACATTGGCTAGTCTTCAATTTATCAAATGTTTCAGATACTGTTTATTATTTAAAAATTATCATTTATCTTGGACTTTTAATGGAAGGGTTATGTGCTCTGCCATGGTGCAGCTTTAAATGATGTATATTTTAGAAAAAAAAAACTATATCAACTATATAAGTAATATCCTATGAATGTGCTTACTTTTTTATTTTGTTTGCTAATATTGAACTGGATTTATCTTCTAAAGAATTATTATTATTATTTTTAATCTTGAAGTAATTAATGGAAGATTCTTCTTGACAAAGCATTGTGTAGGGTAGAGTATCTGTGCACAGACAAGATGATATTTGTCTTTTACATGCTGTTATGAAAAGATTCAATGAAGAGTTATGAAATTTACTTTTATATTATAGTGCCACCATAAATCTGAGTTAGCTTTTTTATGTCCACTGCAGAGTTGCTACAAGAATGTCTCTCTTCCAGGCTGAAAGCTATTTCTGTTATGCTCACTATACAGAGACCTGGCTGTGAGTAGAGTAAGGCCTCCTGCACACGAACGTATTTTTTTGCGGTCCGCAAAAACGGGTCCCGTTTTTCCGTGATCCGTGACCGTTTTTTCGTCCGTGGGTCTTCCTTGATTTTTGGAGGATCCACGGACATGAAAAAAAAGTCGTTTTGGTGTCCGCCTGGCCGTGCGGAGCCAAACGGATCCGTCCTGAATTACAATGCAAGTCAATGGGGACGGATCCGTTTGACGTTGACACAATATGGTGCCATTTCAAACGGATCCGTCCCTATTGACTTTCAATGTAAAGTCTGGAGTCCCTTTTATACCATCGGATCAGAGTTTTCTCCAATCCGATAGTATATTTTAACTTGAAGCGTCCCCATCACCATGGGAACGCCCCTATGTTAGAATATACTGTTGGATATGAGTTAGATCGTGAAACCTCATTTCCGACAGTATATTCTAACACAGAGGCGTTCCCATGGTGATGTGGACGCTTCTAGTTAGAATATACTGCAAACTGTGTACATGATTGCCCCCTGCTGCCTAGCAGCATCCGATCTCTTACAGGGGGCCGTGATCAGCACAATTAACCCCTCAAGTGCCGCACCTGAAGGGGTTAATTGTACTATCATATCCCCCTGTAAGAGATCAGGGCTGCCAGGCAGCAGGGGGCAGACCCCCCCCCCTCCCCAGTTTGAATATCATTGGTGGCCAGTGCGCACCCCCCCCCTTCCTCCCTCTATTGTAATAATTCGTTGGTGGCAGTGTGCGCCCCCCCCCCCCTTCCTCCCTCTATTGTAATAAATCGTTGGTGGCACAGTGTGCGCCCCCCCGCCCCCCCCCCTTCCTCCCTCTATTGTAATAAATCGTTGGTGGCACAGTGTGCGCCCCCCCGCCCCCCCCCTTCCTCCCTCTATTGTAATAAATCGTTGGTGGCACAGTGTGCGCCCCCCCATCGGCCCCCCCTCCCTCTATAGCATTTACAACATTGGTGGCCAGTGTGCGGCCTCCCATCTCCCCCCCCCCGATCATTGGTGGCAGCGGGTTATTAGCAATAGTACAATAGTAAAAGATTCATACTTACCTGGGAGCTGCGATGTTCGTGTCCGGCCGGGAGCTCCTCCTACTGGTAAGTGACAGTTCATTTAGCAATGCGCCGCACAGACCTGAGGCTGTCACTTACCAGTAGGTGGAGCTCCCGGCCGGACACGAACATCCCAGCAGCCGGTAACTATGAATCTTCTACTATTGTACTATTGCACTATTGCTATGTAACCATGGCAACCAGGACTGTAGTAGCGTCCTGGTTGCCATGGTTACCGATCGGAGCCCCAGCGATTAAACTGGGACTCCGATCGGAACTCCGCTGCCACCAATGATGATGGGGGGGGGGGAGATGGGAGGCCGCACACTGGCCACCAATGTTGTTAATGCTATAGAGGGAGGGGGGGCCGATGGGGGGCGCACACTGTGCCACCAACGAATTATTACAATAGAGGGAGGGAGGGGGGGCGCACACTGTGCCACCAACGAATAATTACAATAGAGGGGGGGGGGGCCCGCACTGGCCATCAATGATATTCAAACTGGGGAGGGGGGGGGTCTGCCCCCTGCTGCTTGGCAGCCCTGATCTCTTACAGGGGGATATGATAGTACAATTAACCCTTTCAGGTGCCGCACCTGAAGGGGTTAATTGTGCTGATCACGGCCCCCTGTAAGAGATCGGGTGCTGCCAGGCAGCAGGGGGCAGTCTTGCACACAGTTTGTAGTGTATTCTAACTAGAAGCGTCCCCATCACCATGGGAACGCTTCTGTGTTAGAATATACTGTCGGTTCTGAGTTTTCACGAAGTGAAAACTCAGCTTTGAAAAAGCTTTATGCAGACGGATCTTCGGATCCGTCTGTATAAAAACTAACCTACGCCACGGATCACGGACACGGATGCCAATCTTGTGTGCATCCGTGTTCTTTCACGGACCCATTGACTTGAATGGGTCCGTGAACCGTTGGCCGTGAAAAAAATAGGACAGGTCATATTTTTTTAACGGCCATGAAACACGGATCACGGATGCGGCTGCAAAACGGTGCATTTTCCGTTTTTTCCACGGACCCATTGAAAGTCAATGGGTCCGCGAAAAAAAACGGAAAACGGCACAACGGCCACGGGTGCACACAACGGTCGTGTGCAGGAGGCCTAAGCATGCCCAGCAGAATGCAGCTCAGTATTTCAATGTGCAGACTGCTATACACTTTAACCAGCAGGTGGCACCATCCTACATAATGAATCACACAAAATAGAAGATACAGCACTCCCAATAAACTTCAATCAGAAATGTGAACTAATTCAACCAATACAAAAGCGATATTTCAGAACCTCAATAAAATCATTCAGCGTTCTTCCCCTTGAGGTATACTTCAGCTATGCTGCTCCATTAATATGCAATAGAGATGAGTGAACTGATTCTAAATTAATAACATTTGTTTAAAATTTCCCAAAAAGTTTTTGTGATTTGATTTGTGCTAATTGCATAGTACAGCAGGGAAGAGGAAGATGGAGTACCACATGCCCTAAGCAGGATCCTGGCCAACAGTTTTGTCTATAATGCCATGCAGTCTTTAGGCATCAGGAGAGATGATATTGATATGTTGGAAGCAAAAATGCCATGGTATTCTCAACTTGTGCATTGATGTGGCAGGATATTTGCACCACAGCAAAAAAAATAAAAATAATTAAACACAATTGCATTTAGACACACAAACAATACTGCAAGTTCAGGGTCATATAGGGAAAGATTTAGAGATAAAGAAAGATTTATTTAATTATTGATTGAGACAAAGAGTTTTAGGGCTCTTTCACACTTGCGTTGTTGGGTTCCGGCATAGAGTTCCGTCGTCGGGGCTCTATGCCGGAAAAATCCTGATCAGGATTATCCTAATGCATTCTGAATGGAGAGAAATCCGTTCAGGATGCATCAGGATGCCTTCAGTTCCGGAATGGAAAGTTTTTTGGCCGGAGAAAATACTGCAGCATGCTGCGCTTTTTGCTCCGGCCAAAAATCCTAAACACTTGCTGCAAGGCCGGATCCGGAATTAATGCCCATTGAAAGGCTTTAATCCGGATCCGGCCTTAAGCTAAATGTCGTTTCGGCGCATTACCGGATCCGACGTTTAGCTTTTTCTGAATGGTTACCATGGCTTCCAGGACGCTAAAGTCCTGTTTGCCATGGTAAAGTGTAGTGGGGAGCAGTATACTTACCGTCCGTGCGGCTCCCGGGGCGCTTCAGAGTGACGTCAGGGCGCCCCACGTGCATGGATGACGTGTCGCATGGATCACGTCATCCATGCGCATGGGGCGCCCTGACGTCATTCTGGAGCGCCCCGGGAGCCGCACGGACGGTAAGTATACTGCCCCCCCTCTCCCCAATACTACTAATATGGCAGCCAGGACTTTAATAGCGTCCTGGGTGCCATAGTAACACTGAACGCATTTTGAAGACGGATCCGTCTTCAAATGCTTTCAGTTCACTTGCGTTGTTACGGATCCGGCAGGCACCTCCGGCAAATGGAGTGCACGACGGATCCGGACAACGCAAGTGTGAAAGAGGCCTAAGCTAGGAGCAGGGCAAGGGTCAGTTTAGTACAGCGTTGTACAATGTATGTTACTTTGTTACTTTGCTATAGCCAGCCATTTACATCCATTAAGAATGTTCTTGCATTACATATCAATATTTAAAGCTCCAGTACTTGGCATCCCAATTTAAATCTAAATAAATCATATGTACTGACTGATGTTTTTTTAAGCATCATCGTTGCACTAGCCACTTGCACATATTTTTCCAAAAAGCTGTTGAAAAGTTTATACAATTAGGCCTGGTTCACACCTGAGCGTTTTACAGCGCGTTCCTACATGCTGTAAAACACTCAACAGGCGAAAACCCATGTTTCCCTATGGGCATGGTTCTCACCTGCGCGTTTTACAGCGCGTACGAATGCACTGTAAAATGCCCTACGCCCAAAGAATTACAGGAGCTTCTTTGGGGTGTATTGTCGTGCGTTCTGTACATAAACACCTCTGTTTTTCATTGAATGCCTCTGTGGTCAATCGCAAGAACGCGCGTTCCAAAAACGAGCTGTAATAAGCCCCAAAAACGTCCGACAAAAACACGCGTATCAAATATGCTCAAGTGTGAACCAGGCCTTAAGTTTACCAAAGTTATCCAGATGTATTTTCCATCATCATGATCAGCATATATTTTTGCCGCAGACTCTGTCCAATTGTGCATTTTTTTTCATAAAAATAGTTGAAAGGTTTCTTCAATCAATAATAAGTGTACCAAACCTGACCCGACGTATTTTCAAGTGTCTTAGTCAGAATATGTTTTTGCTGAAGACTCTGTCCAATTGCACATTTTGTTTCTTAAGTGATTCAAATGTAATTACAAAAATATAATCTCAGACTAGTGTACCTGAAGTGTTGTTCTGCATCTCTCATTGTTATATTTAATTTATCAATAAACTAGTTACCTAATCTGACATTGTGTATCGTAGTATTGGGCTCAGTCCAATTGACCATTTGTTTCTACAAAACCATGGCTCTGGAGCAGGTGCTGCTGCTGCTGTTGTTAGTGCAGGCTCAAAAACTATCAGGCCTAGGGAAAGATTGGGTTGTGGTAGTGGTGGTAACTGAAATGTTGTGAGTGCTGTTGGCGACTCTGCGTGTGTATATTTTGGGTGGGAATATTTCTCCAAAGTGCTGTCCAATATTGTAGCATATTATGTCCAATTGCACATGCTTTATCTAAGAAAAACTGTTGAAAATTTTATTAGAGAAATTACATTTAGCGTAAACGAGTGTATCACCTAACATTATTCTGCATCACAGTTAATGTATATTTTAGCAGATTCTGTCCATTTGACCTTTTGTTTCTACAAAACAGTTTCTCAAGAGCAGGTAATGCCACTGCTACTGTTTCTGCGGACTTAAAAGATGTCAGACCAAGGGCAAACTGGATGGTGATACCTATGTGCAAGCATCTCCCATGTGCAAGTTCTGTAGGCCAAAAAATTTGACATGGCCAAACACTAATGTAAAAATTATTGGGGTCATTTATTAAGACCGGCATTTTAGATGCCGCTCGTAATAACCCTTGCACTGGCACATGATGTGTCTAAGTTATATAGAAGTGGCCTCCTGCATAACCTAGGTCAGGGGCGTAGCTAGAAATGACTGGGCCCCATAGCAAAAAAAAATTATGGGGTGCTGGCTGGCTTGGCCTCAGGGGTGTTGGCTGGCTTGGCCTCAGGGGTGTTGGCTGGCTTGGCCTCAGGGGTGTTGGCTGGCTTGGCCTCAGGGGTGCTTTGCAGGCTTGGCCTCAGGGGTGCTGGCTGGCTT
This sequence comes from Bufo bufo, assembly GCF_905171765.1. Taxonomy (NCBI): domain Eukaryota; kingdom Metazoa; phylum Chordata; class Amphibia; order Anura; family Bufonidae; genus Bufo; species Bufo bufo. The sequence continues at coordinate 264,979,382 of NC_053393.1, forward strand.
GGCCTCAGGGGTGCTGGCTGGCTTGGCCTCAGGGGTCCTGACAGGCTTGGCCTCAGGGGTGCTGGCTGGCTTGGCTGGGCAGAAGGAGTGTGGGAGACTGTGAGGCCTTTTTTCTCCAAGCTGCTCCGGCCACCAATCAGACCCCCAATGTTAATCAGACCTCAGCTAACAGCCCCAATAAGATCCCCAATGCTAATAAGACCCCAATAACACCTCAGCTCAGACCCCAATATGAATGACCCCCAATCAGACCTCAGATAAGAGCCTTATAGCAGCCCCCAGTAGCCTCATAGCAGCCCCCAGTAGCCTCATAGCAGCCCCCAGTAGCCTCATAGCAGCCCCCAGTAGCCTCTCCATCAGCCCCCAGTAGCCTCTCCATCAGCACCCAGTAGCCTCTCCATCAGCCCCCAGTGCCTCTCACCAGCCCCCAATGCCTCTCAATCAGCCCCCAGTGCCTCTCACCAGCCCCCAATGCCTCTCAATCAGCCCCCAGTGCCTCTCAATCAGCCCCCAGTGCCTCTTAATCAGCTCCCAGTGCCTCTCACCAGCGTCCCCCCAGTGCCTCTCCATCATCCCCCAGTCAGTGCATCTCCATCAGCCCCCAGTGCCTCTCACCAGCCCCCAGTACCCTCTCCATTAGCCCCCAGTGCCTCTCAATCAGCCCCCAGTACGCCCTCCCCGGTATTAAAATCATTGGTGGGCAGTGCACCCTCCCCGGTATTAAAATCATTGGTGGGCAGTGCGCCCTCCCCTGTATTAAAATCATTGGTGGGCAGTGCGCCCTCCCCGGTATTAAAATCATTGGTGGGCAGTGCGCCCCCCCAGTATTATAATCATTGGTGGGCAGTGCACCCTCCCGTGTATTAAAATCATTGGTGGGCAGTGCACCCCTCCCCAGTATTAAAATCATTGGTGGGCAGTGCGCCCCCCCTCCCCGGTATTAAAATCATTGGTGGGCAGTGCACCCTCCCCGGTATTAAAATCATTGGTGGGCATTGCGCCCTCCCCGGTATTAAAATCATTGGTGGGCAGTGCGCCCCCCCAGTATTATAATCATTGGTGGGCAGTGCAAGCCCTCCCCCCAGTATTAAAATAATTGGTGGGAAGTGCGCCCTCCCCCGGTATTAAAATCATTGGTGGGCAGTGCACCCCACCAGTATTATAATCATTGGTGGGCAGTGCAAGCCCTTCCCCCCAGTATTTAAAATCATTGGTGGGCAGTGCGCCCTCCCCCCGGTATTAAAATCGTTGGTGGGCAGTGTGCCTCCCGGTATTAAAATCACTGGTGGGCAGTGCGCCCTCCCCCCAGTATTATATTCATTGGTGCGCAGTGCACCCTCCCCGGTATTAAAATCATTTATGGGCAGTGAAAGCCCCCCCAGTATTAAAATCATTGGTGGGCAGTGCGCCCTCCCCCCGGTATTAAAATCATTGGTGGGCAGTGCAAGCCCTCCCCCCCAGTATTAAAATCATTGGTGGGCATGGAAAGGGTTACAGCCAGCTCACCTCAGCGTCCTGCACAGCGGTGCACAGAGCGGACTCAAGTTAGTCCCGGTTACAGATAAGGAAAATAGAAGAAATGCTCCAGCACCACGGTAGATGATGTGATAATCCCGGTCTTTATTGTCACCAAAATTCAGGTAAATACAGCAGTCAAAAGGATAACACTGGTGCCCACCGGTTCCCCGGATCTACGCGTTTCGAACTGTCGTGTTCTTAGTCATGATCCTAAATGTCTCATATGTTTCCAGCTAAAATACCATCCACCTCCATCATCCCCGCCCAATCTGGGAGGGGTATAGTGGACTTGGGCGGGTAGTAAAATCAGCCAGGTCCATATGAGACACCTGTGCAAACCTCATTACAAGTTACATAGTTTACATCCCAATAGTGCTACGTACAAAATTTGTAAAATACATAGAAAAAGTATACATGAACAAAAAAATATTTCTTTAAATATACATATATAGCTAACATAAAATCCTTTATGGTCTAACCCCCCACAGATAATCATGGCACTACTATTATTTCATACAGATTAAGTTGTACATATAACAGTTAACATGGTAAGCAGAGAGGAATAATGCAGAAGCAAAATAACGGAGCAAATTTCATAATAATATATTCATTTGTTTCTTGTTTGCATCATAATTTTCTTGTGACTCCGTATATCCATGTGCTGATTTCGACATCCATCTGGTGTGTCACTTTGTAATAGTTGCATATCCCCATCACACTTGAAAATCGCATGGTGTGAATAGGGACTAGAGAAAAAACCCATCAGACAAACTGTGTTCAGTAGTCAATCACATAGCTACACTATACCATACATGCACAAACAAATTGGTCAGCAGACATGTTATAAGTATTAACCGGTGATTGCTAATAAGCATATTACTTTAAGGATACAATTAGACTCCGCACACAGAATATTTCCAAAATCAGGGTTTGTGTATTCTCAGTTACCTGTTTCTCCTATTTGGGTTAGGAGCTTTATATAAATCTTCTTAGTGCGGCAGTAAAGTTAATCCGAAAAGAAAAAAAGAAAAGATTCATGATCCCGAAATAACTGACCAGTATTGTTCCTGCATATATAGTATATAGGTCATAATATGTTTATCCATACTATTCACAAAAACTGACACAGGATTTATTATAGCATATAGGACATTGTGTATCTATCCACACTGTTCGCGTACACTGGAGATCCATATATGAGATACAATAGATATACCATATTCCTCTTCTAATCATATTACCGTTAAAAAGATGGACAAAAATTCTTCATATTATATAAGGTTTGAGCGGCAGATATAAATGCTCTAAAGCACATATGCGTCTATATTGTGCTGAATATCACTCGCATATCCAAAGGATCAGCCTCCAGTATATAAATGTTCCACAGTCATCGTCCCCGTATTCCAATATAAGAGGGTAGATAAAATCTATACCCCTCACACTATATAATTGGTGGATATAAGCACTATATATCGCACATGTGCTTTAACTCAAACACTGATGTCTCCTAATTAATAGTAGCATGCCGGTGGGGAAAAGAAGAAAAAGGAAAACTATGGAATAAAAATAAACATATGTTATATGTTAATAGTAAAAACATGTTGCGTAACCATGGTAATACTGCAGGTCAATCTTAGTATAGATACATCAATTCCTTTTTGAGATTGAGCCCCAAAGGATATCTGGTACTCAATCTCCAAATCCAGAAGGCTTCTCTGAGAAGGATTTTTTGCTTTAAATTCCCACCCCTTTTTGGCAAAGTGACACGCTCAAAAGCAAAAGTACTGAAAGTATCTACATTACGTCCATGCACACCTATGAAGTGGTTGGCTGCATTCGATATTCCTGTTGCTGCTGGATTGCAAATATAGTTTAAATGTTCTCGCAATCTATCTTTGAATTTTCTACTTGTGCAGCCAACATATATTAGATCACATAGTGTGCATGTAATAATGTAGATCACTCCGGTTGTGTTACAATTGATATAGCTCCTGATGGGGAAACTCTCTGAGTGGGATGAATTAAAAAATTATTTGGTGTTTGTAGTAAAATTGCATGTTTTACATCTGGGGCCCCCACATTTCGAAAAACCCGTGTATTTAAGCCATGTGGGTGGATCCTTGGTATGGATTGGACTATACATAGAGGGTGAGAGTGTCCGGCCTAGAGTATTAGGTCTCCTTGATACCACACGGCATCCATCTTGTAGGACTTCTCTCAAGATCTCATCCTCATATAAAATGGGGATACATTTTTGGATAATTTTCTTGATTTCCGGAAATTGTCTACTGTAAGTCAAAACCAATGTCGGTATCTGCTTGTTGATTTGGGTCTTTTCTAATACAGTACATCCGTTATTAATGCCAATATCTTTCCTATTATTCCGGGGATAATTATTCCTAGTTGGTGATCTTATTTTGACATTGGTTTTAAACCCCAGTAGATTTAATCTATATTTATTTTTTGCTATTTTGAAGCCCCTATGTAGCATCCATTGTGGGTAACCTCGCTTTTTCAGGCGTCCCCAGATATTCGCACATTCCCCATAGAAAGCTACATCTGTACTGCAATTTCTTTTTGCTCTTATAAATTCACCAACCGGAATACTTTTTACTGTATGTAGTGGGTGGTGACTATTTGCCTTTAAGATGGTATTGCCAGATATCTCCTTGCGGTATGTCTCAGTCAAAACCATCTGACCTGGTTTTCCAGTCAATTTCAAATCCAAGAAGTTATTATTTTCAGAATGATGAGAACAGGTAAATCTCAGATTATACCGGTTCTGATTCAAATAATCAATGAGGTCTGGTATGGCAGATACATCTCCACTCCAAATAAGGAGCAAATCGTCAATGTATCTGCCATACCAGACAATACACCCAGAAAAGGGGTTGTCAACTGAGTATATATATTTTTCCTCCCAGAAGGCCATCGATAGATTAGCCAAAGATGGGGAAAATTTTGCCCCCATCGAAACCCCTGAAATCTGGACATTAAAGGTCTCATCAAATATGAAATAATTGTGTGTTAGGAGATAAGAAGTGATCTCCAACACATAATCAATGAACATATTTGAGAAACTACTATACTTATGCAGATTATATTCCAATGCTAGGAGAGCAAAAGAGTGGGGAATGGAGGGATACAGCGCTACAACATCCAGTGTGACCCAAGTATATTGGTCTGACCACATGCAATTATGCATATATCGTAGGACATCCGTGGTATCCTTAATGTATCCTGGTAGTCTTTTTACTAGAGGTTGCAGCACTGAATCCAGCCATTCACCCAATCTCTCATTAAGAGATCCAATACCCGATACTATCGGTCGTAGAGGAGGGGGGTTAAGCCCCTTATGTATCTTTGGGAGAGCGTGGATTATAGGGGCTATAGGATATTCTACATTTAGAAAGTCCACTTGTTTTTGTGTTATATAATCCTTCTCCAAACCCTTATTCAGAATGAGGGACAGTTTTTGTTTATAAGTCACAAGAGGGTTGCCCTTGAGAATGTTATACGTGGTGGTATCAGACAAAACCCCAAGCATCTGGGAATGATAACATGCTTTGTCAAGTACCACCACGGAACCTCCTTTGTCCGCCATTTTGAAAATAAGATCTTTTTTGTCTTCCAACTCTTTTAATGCAGTTTTCTGTACAATATTTAAGTTACACTCTCCAGCTGAAAAAATTGCACCCTGCACCTTAAGTAATTCACCTTCGACTACCTCTTGAAACATATCCATACTATTTGTGCGGTATTTAATTGGATAGTAGTTACTATTGGAAGTCACAAAGTTATGATGTATAATTTGTTCACACGGTTCCTCATTGGCCATCTGGAGATCCGTAAGGCACAAGAGAGACTGTTGTTCTTTGAATGACAAATCCCTAAAAGGATTGTCATAAATTAATCCCTGTCTATTATTAACCGGATCTCCCTGTGGCAAGGGGGAATCATGGAAACATCTCCTCAATGTGAGATTCCTAACAAATTTGTTAACCTGTAAAATAGTAGAAAAGGGGTCAAAGTTAGTGCTAGGTACAAAGTTTAAACCTAGAGAGAGTACATCAATCTGTTCAATGGTTAATTCCTGACTGGATAAATTCATAATATCTAAAATTTGCGTATTATTACCATGTCCTGCATTCATTTGTTTTGCAAACGGGTAGACATCTGGTGGGGTCTTTTTGTGCTTGCGGCCCCCCCTTCTGTATCGTTTTTTGACTGTCCCGGTTTGTCCCTGTTGTTTCTATTTCTTTGATAATAAGAAGGTTTCGCTTGCTGTGAATTCTGAATACATGGATCCTCATTGGCTTCTTCCCCCACTGATTCACACGATTTTGAGGTTTCTAATTCAGAGTTGCTGAAGCTCACTCTACGTGGAAAATCCTGTTTATTTGCTTTCTTATTTCTTGCATATTTTTTGTTGTTATATTTCTTTTTGAGGATAGATTTGGGTGTACTGTACGGGTTGTCTCTCCTTCCCCACTCATACACTTGGTTATTTTTGTAATCATGGAGGTCCCTCCGAAATTTACGGTGTTTCATATCCATTATACTGTCCTCCATGGTTTTAATGGACCTCACAATTTCCTCCTCCCTTTTGGAGAAATCTTCAGATGATTTGTATTTTTCCAAGGCATCTTTACATATATCAATCTCGGTATGTATACTAACAAGTTTCTCACCCTCATGCTCGATAATTAAAGACATCAGTTGTAGTGAGCAGGTGCTCAATATTTTATTCCAGCTGAAGACAAATGAGTCGGAAAAAACAGTGGTCGGGACCTTCTTTAATCTTAATCCCCGTGGTATCATCGCTTTTTCCACATATTTAATCAGGGTCGTGTGGTCCCACCAGATTTTGGTCTCATGTGTTAGGAGTCTCTCCAGTTCCTGCAGCTGGGAGTTAACACCGCTCTCATCAGTTGATGTAAAATCATGTGGTGAGAAAAGTGCGCCCTCCCCCCCGGTATTAAAATCATTTGTGGGCAGTGCACCCCCCAGTATTATAATCATTGGTGGGCAGTGCAAGCCCTCCCCCCAGTATTATAATCATTGGTGGGCAGTGCGCCCTCCCCCAACCCCCCCCCAACATTGGTGGCAGCGGCAGTTCCAATCGGAGTTCCAGCAGTGTAATGCTGGGGCTCTGATCGGTTACCATGGCAGCCAGGATGCTACTGAAGTCCTGGCTGCCATGGTCAGTTAGTCAGCAGAATACTCGCATGCGCTGTGGCCGCCGGGCGCTTATTCTTCTTGAAACTCGCAGGTCTGTGTGGCGCATTGCTTATGCTTTATAGTGTAGGGTTTGGGCCATATAAGTGATAGTTACCATATGTTTTATTAGATAGCATGCTATTCACACGATGCGGTTTCTGTCCAGTAAGAATTTGGAAGCTCAGCGGTGGAGACTATGTTTTTGTCCCATGATCTGAGGCGAATAAGGGTTAATCTGGGGAGAAGACCTCAGCATAGTGTGATAAGCATCTATGACTTGATTAGGTGTGTATAGGTAACAGGTGAAAATCATGATGGAGTGACCAATGGTGGAGGCCTTTCCCTCCCCTTGACTTTGGAGAGGAGGGATTAGTGCACACTTAAAATCATGCTCTCCATTGTGATACTTTGTTACTACTAAGGACGAGGTGTCTGAAATGCGTTAACAATCACTGTATACAAGGTGGATGTGTCTGCTGTATTATTTATTATACAAATAAAGGAGAAGTTTTAGAGGACGTTTATTGAATCTGAAGCTATCTTTCTTCATATCTTCTGCGCTTATGCTTATAGCAATGCGCCGCACAGACCTGTGACAAGTTACAAGAAGGAAGAGCTCCGCAGGCCACAGCGCATGCAAGTATGCTGCAGAGTAACTGGCCATGGCAGCCAGGACTTCAGTAGCGTCCTGGCTGCCATGGTAACCAATCGGAGCCCCAGCATTGCACTGCTGGGACTCCGATCGGAACTGCCGCTGCCACCAATGATGGGGGGGGGGGGATCGGGGAGGATGAAAGGCCGCATCCTCAGCAGGCAGATCGGGCCCAGTGGCGCTGCTATAGCGATGCTGCCCGCTGCCACATCTGTCTCTCCTGGAGGAGGCCCCATGGGCCCCCCTGACTTAGGGGCCCTGTCACAATTGCAACCGCTGTGACCCCTATAGCTACGCCACTGACCTAGGTGCATCCACCGCCGGCCTAAATCTACACCAGCTGTCCCCCTTTCCCTCCCACACCACGCTATTTTTTTTATACCTGGCCTGAGCTGGGAAAAGTTGCAGATTCGGCCACAAATCCCCTTTGCAACCGAATGTGCAACAGATATATGTCAAAAATTCGCATTTATTTATTAATAAATGAACCCTGTGGCTCTACAGGAAAAAGTTGCAGATTCGGCCACAAATCCCGTTTGCAACCGAATCTGCAACAGATATATGTAAAAAATTGGCGTTTATTTATTAATAAATTAATCCCATGGCTCTACTTTAGAACATGAGGCAGCATCACCTGCTCATGCGGTAAAATCAAACTGGCCAGCAATCTGAGCAAGACTGTCCTTCTTCTCCCTTCGTCATTCCAGTAGCCAGGCCACATCTACAAATAGAACAGTGTAATTGTTCATCATCATTTTCAGCATCATCAGCTACTACTTCTCTTGTTCCTCCTCCACTCCATCTTCGCTCAGTAATCCGCTTGAGTGCCAACTGAACTCCCACCTTCCCAAGCTGCAACAGTGCAGTTGCTAACGTACCACTTAGTGAATTCCACTGTCATTAAAGGGGTTGTCTGGGTTCAGAGCTGAACCCGGACATCCCTCCATGTTCACCCCGGCAGCCCCCCTGACATGAGCATCGGAGCAGTACATGCTCCGATGCTCTCCTTTGCCCTGCGCTAAATTACTCAGGGCAAAGGCATTTTTTGGAGATCCGGTGACGTAGCGGGGCTCTCCATGGGGCTGCCAGGAACCCCAGTGACATCACCGGCACTGATGGGCGTGATATAGCTCTGCCCTAGCCAGTAAAACGGCTAGGGCAGAGCTAAAGCCCGCCCCTCAGAGCCGGTGACATCACCGAACACACTGCCGGGCGGAAGTTACCCGGACAACCCCTTTAAGTAGCTGATCAATAGCCTTCATTTTTTTGCAAAAAAAACATCCTTGCCTTGTACTCTTGAATGATGGAGAACATGGGCCATTTCTTGGAATTGTCAATGTGCAGCATGGGTCAAGCCTTTTGCTTGAAAAAGACTGATGATGGTTGAAACGTTGCATCACCATGCTGTTTTTTTAATAAATCACCATTGGATTTACTACATTGGCGAGTGCTGCAGATTTTTGCATTTTATTTGATGTTGGGACCATCAGCCAAGATCCTCATCTGCGTGAACCACCATCACCTTTAAGGTATTTTTAATGGCTTTCCCTAACCTGGAATCAGTAGTGCTGCCAAACCTCTATGTATGCAAGCCACCATTGACACATGGAGCAGCTGTTACGAGCAGGGACAGTACATGTATTTTAAATCCACTGGGTAAATGTTTTGCATAACAGCAGTGATGCTGCCCAGCAGCTAAGCCAGGTCCTATTGACAGTTAAACATTTGTGCTGGTCTGGTTACCACACCAGGCACTTATCTACTTATCCACAATTAAACTTGCTAGCAGTCTCCTTCCCTCCTTTCATATGTGCAAACTGAAGTACTGCTATACTATATTAGAAAATATTTAAAGTGGTCAGTGATTACCTCATACACCAGACCATCACAGCAGACAGCTTTTGATTATGAGCTCAAGCAGTGGCAGCATATTAAAGATGTGTGTTTTGTACTCAGGCCATATCGCCGATCGCAGGCTTTCAACCACTCAGATGCCATGGTCAAATGTGACCATGACCTCTGACATAATAATCTGGAAGGATCCTGGGCAGGAACGCCTTTCACTCGCTGTGATTGGGGAAGGCATTCCTTAGCCTTAATAGATCAGAGCCTGTACAAGGCTTCTAGGCGTATTAATAGGGAAGGCTGAATACTCAGCCTGCAAATGTGGGAGGGGCGGAAGGTCTTTATATTCTCCTCCCACCTATTCACCTGTGCACGTGCAGTTCTGGTGCATTGAGCTGAACCTGCGCACTGCCTCAAGCCTCCAGGAGCTTGCTTGGGTAAGTTCCCTACCTCTCTGCAACACGGCTGGCCCGCATACAGCACTCCGGTAAGTATGGCTACAACACTCCGCCAGCTCCTTACACAGCCCAAACAGCGCGGCCATGCACCACAGTCTCCCCCCTAATGCCTGTTTTCATGCGATGGCTGCAGCTGTCCGCAAGGAGCGGGGGGCAGGTTTTTCATGCTGCCACCCGGCCCTCTCCTCCAGTAGTGCCAGGCGCCCATCCTCCGCTGTGTCTCTGCATGCGCCGCTGCCCGCGTCTACACATTCCCAGGGCCCAGTACTGCCACTCACCGCTGCATGCACATCCCAGGGTGGAGCCTCGTCTCATCAGCAAGCTTGGTAGAGGCTCTATCGCCACCCAGTGGATGTGCCGCAGAATGCTTCCCCTCTGTAAAAAAAAAAAAAGGAGCTCTATCGCAACCCAGTGGACATGTAGGGGAATGCGTCCACAAAAAACAAACAAAAAACATTTAGCTCACCTCGCTCAAGTTAAAAATTTCTTACAGGTTACGTCACAGTCTCCCATTTGTTCTAATGTCAATGCCTAGCCAGTCCCGCTTCCAGGCCCACGTTACAAAAAAAAAAATAAGCATGTCTGGCCGGTCTCAGTTCTAAGCTTACGTTTGGTAAATTAATGTTGCAGCCGGGTACGTTCCAGGCTTACGTTTGTTAAATTATGTTGCAGCCGGGTACGTTAAAGGCTTACGTTTGTAAAATCAATGTTTCATACGGTTACGTTTCCAAGCTCACGTTTTCTGTCAAAATCAATGTCTGGTAGCTCACGTTTTTCCAGTACCCACGTTTGTCATGTCAATGTCTAGCCAGTCACGTTCCAGGCCCACGTCACTCAAACATACCACCTCCTTCGGCCTGTTTTTTTCACGCAGCCATGTTTCTCATTTCATAGCCTTCCGGCATTTAACTTCACTACCACGTTCCATCCACCTAGTGCCCCGCCTTAGGCACATCATTCACCAGGGTTATGCATGTCGGCTGGTTTTTTGTTCCATGCCCCCTTCTCATTAAAGAAAAATCACAGCCGGTGTTGTCATTCAGGTTTCGGTTTCCTGAACCCTATCACCCCAGTAAGGCAGGTCGCCGGGCTCCCCTTTTTTTTTTTAAGACTTTTCTCTTAGTACCTGGAGCCCATAGGATCAAGGAGGCGGCAAGCACTTTTGCTGTACCCGAAAAAGTTCAGTCAGTTTTGTTTGCGATTGCATTCAGTTATTCAGTTTTTTTCTGCGCAGGTGCAATGCGTTTTGATGTGTTTTTCACGTGCGTGATAAAAAACTGAAGGTTTACAAACAACATCTCTTAGCAACCATCAGTGAAAAACGCATCGCACCCGCACTTGCTTGCGGATGCAATGCGTTTTTCACGCAGCCTCATTCACTTCTATGGCGCCAGGGCTGCGTGAAAATCGGAGAATATAGAGCATGCTGCGATTTTTACGCAACGCAGAACTGATGCGTGAAAAACAACGCTCCTGTACACAGACCCATTGAAATGAATGGGTCAGGATTCAGTGCGGGTTCTATGCGTTCACGTCACGCATTGCACCCGCACGGAAAACTCGCTCGTGTGAAAGGGGCCTTACTAATAGAACATATTGCACACTTTTGAAAATTTAATGTAAGTTGTTGCTCTTTACTTTAACAAAGTTTATGTTTTATATAATCTGTATTTTTCCTCTCAGAAGACCTAGTTTAAACACTTTCTGTTCTTGTTTCTTTCAAGGTCCTTGGGGGTGTTGAGACTAAGCAATCTATTATGCATTTAATTAATTCAATGGCATCTACTATCTGCAATGAAGAGCCACCACTTTACAGTGACAGCAAACCTTTTAATAATTTGGAAGTCTCAAACATAATTAATGAGGATATCAAGAAGTATGGCATACCTGGGAATTCAAATAAGAATTTTTTAATTATTGTTGCCAAATAACCATGACTCTTCTCGGAAAACAATCCAAACCGAGCCCGGTCTGCAATGATTATGATGCTGGTTTTCACACCACTAAGGCTACTTTCACACTCGCGTTTTGGCTTTCCGTTTGTGAGATTCGTCTAGGGCTCTCACAAGTGTTCCAAAACGGATCAGTTTTGCCCTAATCAATTCTGAATGGAAAAGGATCCGCTCAGAATGCATCAGTTTGCCTCCATTCAGTCACCATTCCGCTCTGGAAGTGGAAACTAAAAAGCTGCCTGCAGCATTTTGCTGTCCGCTTGACGAAACTGAGCCAAACGGATCTGTCCTGGCGAACAATGTAAGTCAATGGGGACGGATTAGTTTTCTCTGACACAATCTGGCACAATAGAAAACGGATCTGTCTCCCATTGACTTTCAATGGAGTTCATGACGGATACGGCTATGTTACAGATAATACAATCGGATCCGTTCATGACAGATGCATGCGGTTGTATTATTATAATGGATCCGTTTTTGCAGATCCATGACGGATCCGCCCAAAACGCGAGTCTGAAAGTAGCCTTACTTGTAGCTCATGAGTGACAAACCGCTGAAGTCAGTGTGTCTGTCACTACTTTATGCTGCACTCAGTGAGGGCAGCATAAAGTTGATGACAGGTTCCCTTAAATATTGCAAAGAAAATAAAATTGTGGGTCAGTCAGCACATCCCAGTGCACAGGTGCACGTTGCCATGGCTGAAAGCACAGAAGCAAAAAACAAACAATGCAACAGCACTCTGCAAACACAAATAATAAAGTAAATACAATCGTGCCATACTCACTATAGAAAATGTAAAATGCTAATGCTACATTATAAATGTGAGATTCTTGGCAAATACATTTTGTACAAAATTATTTGTGCCCGTCTGCCGTATTCAAAGGGATCTCATTAAGACGGGAACCTAACACTAAATACCACAATTTACTGGTGCCATACCAGCCTCCATTACATTCTGGAAATGCAGGTTCTACATGCATGCTGAGCCCACATTATATTATACCTCTCAAGGTGCCACAATGGCCTCCATTTTATATTCAGGGAATGCAGGCTCTACATGCATGCCAAACCCACACTATAATGTACCTCTTTGGTGCCTCACTAGTTTGCAGAGTGCTGTTGCATTGTTTGTTTTTTGCTTCCCTTTAACCCCTTAAGGACCTTGCCATTATTCACCTTAAGGACCAGGCCATTTTTTGCAAATCTGACATGTCACTTTATTTGGTGATAACTTTAAAACGCTTTTACTTATCCAAGCCATTCTGAGATTGTTTTATCGTCACATATTGTACTTCATGAAAGTGGTAAATTTGAGTCAAAATTTTTTATTTTTGAAAAAATACCAAATTTACAAACATTAGCAATTTTCAAAATGTTATATTTCTTTGCTTTTAAAACAGATAGTGATATCGCCTAAAATAGTTATTACTTTACATTTCTCATATGTCTACTTCATGTTTGGATCATTTTGTAAAGGACATTTTCTTTTTTTGGGACGTTAGAAGCAAATCTTGAAATTTTTCAGAAAATTTCCAAAACCCACTTTTTAACCACCTCAGCCCCCATAGCTTAAACACCCTGAAAGACCAGGCCACTTTTTACACTTCTGACCTACACTATTTCACCGTTTATTGCTCGGTCATGCAACTTACCACCCAAATGAATTTTACCTCCTTTTCTTCACACTAATAGAGCTTTCATTTGGTGGTATTTCATTGCTGCTGACATTTTTACTTTTTTTGTTATTAATCGAAATTTAACGATTTTTTTGCAAAAAAATGACATTTTTCACTTTCAGTTGTAAAATTTTGCAAAAAAAACGACATCCATATATAAATTTTGCTCTAAATTTATTGTTCTACATGTCTTTGATAAAAAAAAAAAATTTGGGGTAAAAAAAAAAATGGTTTGGGTAAAAGTTATAGCGTTTACAAACTATGGTACAAAAATGTGAATTTCCGCTTTTTGAAGCAGCTCTGACATTCTGAGCACCTGTCATGTTTCCTGAGGTTCTACAATGGCCAGACAGTACAAACACCCCACAAATGACCCCATTTTGGAAAGTAGACACCCTAAGGTATTCGCTGATGGGCATAGTGAGTTCATAGAACTTTTTATTTTTTGTCACAAGTTAGCGGAAAATGATGATTTTTTTTTTTTTTTCTTACAAAGTCTCATATTCCACTAACTTGTGACAAAAAATAAAAACTTCCATGAACTCACTATGCTCATCAGCGAATACCTTGGGGTGTCTTCTTTCCAAAATGGGGTCACTTGTGGGGTAGTTATACTGCCCTGGCATTTTAGGGGCCCAAATGTGTGGTAAGGAGTTTGAAATCAAATTCTGTAAAAAGTGGCCGGTGAAATCCGAAAGGTGCTCTTTGGAATGTGGGCCCCTTTGCCCACCTAGGCTGCAAAAAAGTGTCACACATGTGATATCTCCGTATTCAGGAGAAGTTGGGGAATGTGGTTTGGGGTGTCATTTTACATATACCCATGCTGGGTGAGAGAAATATCTTGGCAAAAGACAACTTTGTATAAAAAAATTGGAAAAGTTGTCTTTTGCCAAGATATTTCTCTCACCCAGCATGGGTATATGTAAAATGACACCCCAAACCACATTCCCCAACTTCTCCTGAGTACGGAGATACCACATGTGTGACACTTTTTTGCAGCCTAGGCGGGCAAAGGGGCCCATATTCCAAAGAGCACCTTTCGGATTTCACCGGTCATTTTTTACACATTTTGATTTCAAACTTCTTACCACACATTTGGGCCCCTAGAATGCCAGGGCAGTATAACTACCCCACAAGTGACCCCATTTTGGAAAGAAGACACCCCAAGGTATTTCGTGATGGGCATAGTGAGTTCATGGAAGTTTTTATTTTTTGTCACAAGTTAGTGGAATATGAGACTTTGTAAGGGAAAAAAAAAAAAACATCATTTTCCGCTAACGTGTGACAAAAAATATAAAATTCTAGGAACTAGCCATGCCCCTCACGGAATACCTTGGGGTGTCTTCTTTCCAAAATGGGGTCACTTGTGGGATAGTTATACTGCCCTGGCATTTTCCAGGGGCCCTAATGTGTGGTAAGTAGGTAAATGATCTGTGAAATCCTAAAGGTGCTCTTTGGAATGTGGGCCCCTTTGCCCACCTAGGCTGCAAAAAAGTGTCACACATGTGGTATCGCCGTATTCAGGAGAAGTTGGGGAATGTGTTTTGGGGTGTCTTTTTACATAAACTCATGCTGGGTGAGAGAAATATCTCGGCAAAAGACAACTTTTCCCATCTTTTTATACAAAGTTGGCATTTGACCAAGATATTTATCTCACCCAGCATGGGTATATGTAAAATGACACCCCAAAACACATTGCCCAACTTCTCCTGAGTACGGCGATACCACATGTGTGACACTTTTTTGCAGCCTAGATGCGCAAAGGGGCCCACATTCATTTTTTGAGGACATTTGGATCCCAGATATCTTCTCACGCTTTAGGGCCCCTAGAATGCCAGGGCAGTATAAATACCCCACATGTGACCCCATTTTGGAAAGAAGACACCCCAAGGTATTTAATGAGGGGCATGTCGAGTTCATAGAAATTATTTTTTTTTTGGCACAAGTTAGCAGAAATTTTTTTTTTTTTTTTTTCTCACAAAGTCTCCCTTTCCGCTAACTTGGGACAAAAATTTCAATCTTTCATGGACTCAATATGCCCCTCACGGAATACCTTGGGGTGTCTTCTTTCCGAAATGGGGTCACATGTGGGGTATTTATACTGCCCTGGCATTCTAGGGGCCCTAAAGCGTGAGAAGAAGTCTGGAATATAAATGTCTAAAAAAATTTACGCATTTAGATTCCGTGAGGGGTATGGTGAGTTCATGTGAAAAATATCATTTCCGCTAACTTGGGCCAAAAAAAATTCTGAATGGAGCCTTACAGGGGGGTGATCAATGACAGGGGGGTGATCAATGACAGGGGGGGGATCAGAAAGTCTATATGGGGTGATCACCACAGTCATTGATCACGCCCCTGTAAGGCTCCATTCAGACGTCCGTATGCGTTTTGCGGATCCGATCCATCTATCAGTGGATCCGTAAAAATCATGCGGACGTCTAAATGGAGCTTTACAGGGGGGTGATCAATGACAGGGGGGTAATCAATGAAAGGGGGGTGATCAGGGAGTCTATATGGGGTGATCACCACAGTCATTGATCACGCCCCTGTAAGGCTCCATTCAGACGTCCGTATGCGTTTTGCGGATCCGATCCATCTATCAGTGGATCCGTAAAAATCATGCGGACGTCTGAATGGAGCATTACAGGGGTGTGATCAATGACAGGGGGGTAATCAATGACAGGGGGGTGATCAGAGAGTCTATATGGGGTGATCACCACAGTCATTGATCACGCCCCTGTAAGGCTCCATTCAGACGTCCGTATGCGTTTTGCGGATCCGATCCATCTATCAGTGGATCCATAAAAATCATGCGGACGTCTAAATGGAGCTTTACAGGGGGGTAATCAATGACAGGGGGGTGATCAGGGAGTCTATATGGGGTGATGAAGGGTGATCAAGGGTGAATAAGGGGTTAATAAGTGACGGGGGGGGTGTAGTGTAGTGGTGCTTGGTGCAACATATTACTGAGCTACCTGTGTCCTCTGGTGGTCGATCCAAACAAAGGGGACCACCAGAGGACCAGGTAGCAGGTATATTAGACGCTGTTATCAAAACAGCATCTAATATACCTGTTAGGGGTTAAAAAAATCACATCTCCAGCCTGCCAGCGAACGATCGCCGCTGGCAGGCTGGAGATCCACTCGCTTACCTTCCGTTCCTGTGAGCGCGCGCGCCTGTGTGCGCGCGTTTACAGGAAATCTCACGTCTCGCGAGAGGACGCGCCGGCGCGTCCAGTCGAAATCAATCAACCACCTCCAGGACGCGTCGCTGCGTACGGCGGTCCGGAGGTGGTTAAGGACCAGTTCAGGTCTGAAAAATCATGTTTTATTGTCTCCATATTCTGAGAGCCACAGTTTTTTTTTTTTTTTTTTTGAGCGATTGTCTTACTGTACAGCGTTGGGTAAGTTTTAAAATACACCAAAAGTTTACAGGCAAAAATAGACCAATATATACAGCGTTGCTGCTATATTGATTTATTATATATAAATATATTTTATATATTTATATTATATATAAATTTACATATAGTATAATTAGTGTAATATTGTATAATTATTTATTAATACAGAGGTTATCTATCTTTCTATCTATCTATATATGTCCATTATACTGTACAACACACTATATTTAAATCACCATACCTCATATGGATCATGGAATAAATAATTATACAATATTACACTAATTATACTATATGTAAATGTTATATATAATATAAATACTATGTTAAGACACTTATGTTTACAAGAAAGTAAGCATAAAAACGGTTTCTTCCTTTAACCCCTTTATTTCACCTTAGGACCAGGCCATTTTTTGCAAATCTGACCAGTGTCACTTTAAGTGGTGATAACTTTAAAACGCTCTGACTTATCCAGGCCATTCTGAGAGAGTTTTTTCGTCACATATTGTACTTCATGACACTGGTAAAATGAAGTTAAAAAAATTAATTTTTATTTATAAAAAAAATACCAAATTTACCAAAAATTTGTAAAGAATTGCAAATTTCCAAGTTTCAATATCTCTACTTCTATAATACATAGTAATAGCTCCAAAAATAGTTATTACTTTACATTCCCCATATGTCTACTTCATGTTTGGATCATTTTGGGAATTATATTTTATTTTTTGGGGATTTTACAAGGCTTAGAAGTTTATAAGTAAATCTTGAAATTTTTCAGAAATCTTCAAAAACCCAATTTTTAGGGACCAGTCCAGGTCTGAAGTCACTTTGCAAGGCTTACATAATAGAAACCACCCAAAAATGACCCCATTCTAGAAACTAAACCCCTCAAGGTATTCAAAACTGATTTTACAAACTTTGTTTACCCTTTAAGTGTTCCACAAGAATTAATGGAAAATAGAGATACAATTTCAAAATTTCACTTTTTGGCAGATTTTCCATTTTAATAATTTTTTTCCAGTTAAAAAGCAAGGGATAACAGCCAAACCAAACTCAATATTTATGGCTCTGATTCTGTAGTTTACATAAACACCCCATATATGGTCGTAAACCGCTGTACAGGCACACGGCAGGGCGCAGAAGGAAAGGAATGCCATACGGTTTTTGGAAGGCAGATTTTGCTGGACTGTTTCTTTTGACACCATGTCCCATTTGAAGCCCCCCTGATGCACCCTTAGAGTAGAAACTCCATAAAAGTGACCCCATTTTCGAAACTACGGGATAGGGTGGAAGTTTTGGTGGTACTAGTTTAGGGTACATTTGATTTTTGGTTGCTCTATATTACACTTTTTGTGAGGCAAGATAACAAGAAATAGCTGTTTTGGCACCGTTTTAATTTTTTGTTATTTACAACATTCATCTGACAGGTTAGATCATGTGGTATTTTTATAGACCAGGTTGTCACGGATGCGGCGATACCTAATATGTATACTTTTTTTTTATTTATGTAAGTTTTACACAATGATTTCTTTTTTGTGTTTCCATAGTCTGAGAGCCATAATTTTTTCAGTTTTTGGGCGATTACCTTGGGTAGGGTATAATTTTTGCGGGGTGAGATGACGGTTTTATTAGCACTATTTTGGGGTGCGTGTGACTTTTTAATCGCTTGCTATTACACTTTTTGTGATGTAAGGTGACAAAAAATGTTTTTTTTTACACCGTTTAAATTTTTTTTTTTTTACGGTATTCACCTGAGGTGTTAGTTCATGTGATATTTTTATAGAACAAGTTATTACGGATGCTGAGATACCTAATATGTATACTTTTTTTTTTTATTTATGTAAGTTTTACACAATGATTTCACTTTTGAAGCAAAAAAAATCATGTTTTAGTGTTTCCATAGTCTGAGAGCCATACATTTTTCAGTTTTTGGGCGATTACCTTGGTTAAGGTATGATTTTTTGCGGCATGAGATGATGGTTTTATTGGCACTATTGATGATATATATGATATGACTTTTTAATCGTTTGCTATTATACTTTTTGTGATGTAAGGTGACAAAATATGGTTTATTTAGCACAGTTTTTATTTTTATTTTTTTACGGTGTTCATCTGAGCGGTTAGGTCATGTGATATTTTTATATAGCCGGTCGATACGGACGCAGCAATTCCTAATATGTATACTTTTTTATTTATGTAAGTTTTACACTATAACAGCTTTTTTTTTTTTTAAATGATGTTTTAGTTTCTCCATATTCTGAGCCATAGTTTTTTATTTTTTTTTGGGCGATTGTCTCAGGTAGGGGCTCATTTTTTGCGGTATGAGGTGACGGTTCGATTGGTACTATTTTGGTGGGCAAAAGCCTTTTTGATCGCTTGCTGTTGTACTTTTTGTGATGTAAGGTGACCAAAAATGGTTTATTTAGCACAGTTTTTATTTTTTATTTTTTTTACGGTGTTCATCTGAGGGGTTAGGTCATGTGATATGTTTATAGAGCCGGTCGATATGGATGCGGCGACACCTAAAATGGATACTTTTTTTTAAAAAAATTTAACTTTATTTGGGGAAAATGACGTTTTGGTTTATTTTTACTTGAAACTTTTAATTTTTTTGGGGGAAAACTTTATTTTTTCAACTTTTTTTTCACTTTATTTTTTGTCCCACTTTGGGACTTGAACTTTTGGGGTCTAATCCCTTTACAATGCATTCCAATACTTCTGTATTGGAATGCATTGGCTGTATGAGTAATACAGTGAGTATCTGCCTGGAGTTGGAAGAGCTGGTGTGTTGTCCTCTTCTGAGTTCCTGCTCATTCATTTTCTATATATGATAAGTGTATTTCCCTTGTGACCCTTTTCCTTTCCCTATCCATTAGACCTAGTTTTGCGTCATTTTCCTTCTGTGGTCATTCTGGCGTTCCTCCCCTCCCCCTACATTGTGACAACAGCCTGGTGTCTTCCCTGCAGCAAAGTCCAGAACCCTGAAAAAAGGGGTAAAAGGAGACTGCCAGGATAACATCTGCCAGGGGGAAGACTCCTTTAGGTTTAGCCCAAAGTCAAAAAAATTGGTTGACACAGTGGTTCTACACCCACTGCTATAACACTCTGTCATTCCTCTGAACATCCTAATGTCTAAAATGTAAACTAAATTATTAGATCTACTGTACTGTACATAAATGTGAAGCAGGGCCGGACTGGCCATAGGGCAGATCGGGCATTTGCCCGGTGGGCCGGGCCGCCTGGTGGGCCGGGCTGAACACAATCAGCTGGGCAGGAGTGGAGATGAGCGCTTCCCAGTAACTATCAGGGAAGCAGCTGCTTCGGGGCCGAGAGCAGTCACTGTACTTAGTCACCCCGGCCCCTGTCAGAGCAGCTGACTTCTCCTGCACCACTTGCACTCTGTCACTGACCTCCTGACATCAGTGACATTGCTCCGCCTCTCCCCTCCTCAGTTCTTATGATGGACAGTGGTGACCAGCATCAGGACGGCCCAATGTGGGCGGAGCTATAATAGCCCCGCCCCTTTTCTGCCTGCAGCCTGAACTTTCCTGCCCACCATGCTGAACATCAGTTGGATTGTCACAACTGCACCAGTGATGTGAGTGGCAGGGGAACTGGGGTTATACTCAGCTTTCCCAGACTGTGCACATGTGACCTGCAGTACAGTAGGAAAGCTGGGTGAATTATATCATGAAATGTCATCCAGCTTCCCTGCTATCCTGCATGGCACAAGTGCAGAGGCATTAGTGTATGCGGGAGAGGCACAGCAGGAAAGCTGGGTGTCTATATATGTGTATTGTATATGTGTGCGTCCATGTATGTGGTGACTGTGTGCATGAATGCATCCATGTATGTGGAGAGTGTGTGTATGAGTGCATCTATGTATATGGTGAGCTCATGTATGACTGCGTCCATGTATGTGGAGAGTGTGTGTATGAATGCATCTATGTATGTGGAGAGTGCATCCATGTATGTGGAGAGTGCGTGTATGACTGCGTCCATGTATGTGGAGAGTGCGTGTATGACTGCGTCCATGTATGTGGAGAGTGCATCCATGTATGTGGAGAGTGTGTGTATGACTGCATCCATGTATGTGGAGACTGCGTTCATGTATGTGGAGAGTGCGTGTATGACTGCGTCCATGTATGTGGAGAGTGCGTGTATGACTGCGTCCATGTATGTGGAGAGTGCGTGTATGACTGAGTCCATGTATGTGGAGAGTGCGTGTATGACTGCGTTCATGTATGTGGAGAATGCGTGTATGACTGCGTCCATGTATGTGGAGAGTGCGTGTATGACTGCGTCCATGTATCTGGAGAGTGCGTGTATGACTGCATCCATGTATGTAGAGAGTGCGTGTATGACTGCGTCCATGTATGTGGAGAGTGCGTGTATGACTGCGTCCATTTTTGTGGAGAGTGCGTGTAGGACTGCGTCCATGTATGTGGAGAGTGCGTGTATGACTGCGTTCATGTATGTGGAGAATGCGTGTATGACTGCGTCCATGTATGTGGAGAGAGCGTGTATGACTGCGTCCATGTATGTGGAGAGTGCGTGTATGACTGCGTCCATGTATGTGGAGAGTGCGTGTATGACTGAGTCCATGTATGTGGAGAGTGCGTGTAGGACTGCGTCCATGTATGTGGAGAGTGCGTGTAGGACTGCGTCCATGTATGTGGAGAGTGCGTGTAGGACTGCGTCCATGTATGTGGAGAGTGCGTGTAGGACTGCGTCCATGTATGTGGAGAGTGCGTGTAGGACTGCGTCCATGTATGTGGAGAGTGCGTGTAGGACTGCGTCCATGTATGTGGAGAGTGCGTGTAGGACTGCGTCCATGTATGTGGAGAGTGCGTGTAGGACTGCGTCCATGTATGTGGAGAGTGCGTGTAGGACTGCGTCCATGTATGTGGAGAGTGCGTGTATGACTGCACTATGGGGGCATCTACTGGGGGCCCTGTATACTGGCACGCATTATAGGTGGGCACTATGGAGAAGTGGGGGACATGAGCACTATGAGGGCATTATATAGGGGCATTTAATACTGGCACCCATTTTGATGCCACTATGGGGAAGGGAGGAAAGGAGCATTATGGGGGTATCTATGTGGGGCAGTCTATAGGGGCATTTTATAGTGCCACATTATGGAGGGCACTATGGAGACGGGGAAGGAGCACTATGGGGGCATCTTCTGGGGGGACTATATGGGAGTATTTTATACTGGCACAAATTATAAGGTCACTATGGGCACCTAAGCTCAACTGGTGGCACTAAGTGTTTTTTGTAGTGGCACACAGTACGGGTCATTGGAACACATGAGGGCACTCTGGGGACATTGGCTCTACTGGGGGCACTAAGAGGAGGTATTTCTTTTTTTACTGCCACACAAGGGGGCATTTTTTGTACTGGTGCACATTATAAGGGAGGGGGGGTTCTACTGTCACACATTATAAAGAGAATTATTACTATCGGGCATTATGGTGGGCTTTATTACAACTGGGGGACTATGGGAGCATTATTACTTGTGGGACACAATTACTGTTGGGGGCACTGTAGGAGCACTATTACTACTAAATGCACTCTGGCAAAGAAATAATTACTATTGTTGGGACTTTGGGAGCACCATTACTGTGGGGGCACCCTGGCACAGCACCAGCTTAGCACAGTTCTTTTTGCAGGATAGTTTTGGGGAGCACAGCTTCTCAGTATTGGGGGTGCATGATGGGATGTTAATTGGAGGATGATGGAAAAGTAGGAAACTAAGATGTCTGTCAAACTCTGCAGAGATGAGAGATGGCTGAAAGAAATTATCACGGTGGTCTGGTCTGAATGGAGAAGATGAAGAAAGAGAACATCTACATCAGAGGAGACGTCACTGGATATAAGAGGTGTGGGGGCGCTGTATTAGGCTGCCTTCACATCTGCGATAGTGATCCTGCCGGCTGTTCCAGCTAAGAATTCACTGGATCCGGCACTGCTGGATGCAGACAGAATGCCCGCCAGCCCCATTGACTATAAAGGGGTACGGCAGAGATCCGGCCACAATCTGGGAAAAATGCAGAGAATCAGCGGGACATAAACCGCTGCATGCTGTGCTTTGTGTCCAGTCGATTCCTTGCATTTTCTGCTGGATTAGGTGGCCGGATCGTACTAAGACCCTAATGTCACCTGGGGACCCCCAAAGAAGCTAGTGTGTTGACTGAAGCCTTCCTATCTTTCTGGTGGCTGGCCCTGCCTCTCAATTGTGCTTCCGGTTTTGGCTCCGCCCCTAGACTGCAAGGGGGTGGGGCCTGTTGGGGGTCATGTGATTGGGCTGCTCAGTCAAAAATGCCCGGGCCTATTTTTTGTCCCAGTCCGGCCCTGATGTGAAGCAACAATCCATGGGAGACAATGGGTCTTGAAGCTTTACATTAGCTCTCCTATGCTATATATAAGATCTCCATTAGTACCCCACTGATCTAAACAGGCTATATGATTCTCCTTCCTTAATACATAGTTCTCTCCCATATGGCTAAATGTAAACCTTGGCTTTATCTGACTGTTTTATTTGATGTGGACGGGGTGTCACCATTTTTCATTTGATCACCCAAATTAATTTACAAAGCAACCTTGACAAAGAAAGAAAGGACAGGCATAGGGCAGGGGCATGTTCCACACCTGTGGTACTAGGTATAGGTTACAGGACCTTTTTAACCGCTTAAAGGGGTTATCCAAGACTATAAAAAGGTTACCCATATGCCGGGCCCCTCACAATGAATACACTTACCTGACTCCCGGCTCCCTGCGCCGCTCCTGTTCCCCGCACTGCCGCTGCTGCTTCTCCCCATGCGCTGATGAAAACATCCGGTGACCAGGAGCGGTGCAAGGAGAGGGAAGCCAGATCAGTATATTCAATATGAGGGGCCCGGACATATGGGGGAGCTTTTTATAGTCTTGGCTAACCCCTTTTAAGTTATTCATTTATGCCTACATGGCAATATCTAAATGAACCTGGAATATTTCACAAAATACATATTACAGGGTTATTTTATTTTATATTTGATTGCTGAGATGAATATTGGTTGGAGGAGGTTTATTCCAATTGTCATATTTGGAGTGAGGAAGAAATTATGCTTTTGTTCCTATTATCAAGACTCTTGGCAGCTACCTCATGTGAACTTGTTTTGCCCTTTTCTTTGTGAAATCTGCAGGATGAGACTTGAATGGATGGTTCTATTTTTTCATCCTTAATTACATAACTTTTAGTTAGTATTTCATCAAATTCCATTATTATTTCAAGCAAAATATACTTCTGCAGGCCTTTCCTTGATGCTTTTAAACTCTTTCCGGGGTCTGTAATGCAATTAAAGTATACTTCAGACCTCTGCATGCTGATCTACCATCAATTTTGTTACTGTAAGCTAGTAGTTTTGTATATAAGTGATGAAGCACAGCTCTGTTTTAAAATCAGGATCGATGTAACCACTTTGAGAATACTCCACACTTTGAAATGCTGAATACTTCACATTTTGTTTGCCACTCACGGTTTAAGAAAAAAAGATGATGACTGAGTAGCTGCATTACATGGTACTATAAATAACAAGGTAAAATGGTCTGGAAATTGTTTCTTAAAATTGTAGTATACAATACAATGTAGTTTTAACTTAAAGACTTTCCAATTGGACAGGTAAGAGACACCAGTGCAGAGCACTGAGGGATCAGTAACAACTGTAACAACTGTAGTCAGGAACAGTCCGAGTTTGGGTCAGGCAGTGAATGGTCAATATGGTAATCAGGCACAGGACAGGTCATGCAGCAGATAAAAAGTTACGAATCAGGCAGAGGTCAGTAGTTGGACAAGCAGAGCAGAACACTTTTGCTGGGACTGCTGTTATATTCTGGTTTTAAAAAAACACCAATTTTTTGCAAGACCCTACATCTGATGCCTTTGCTGCATTTGTCACAGTGAAATACAAGCTTTAAATACTGCAATTAAATTTTGGTTAAAAAAAAAAACACCCATTTTGGGTCAGTTAATACATTTGCGGCCTTTGCTGCATTTCTGACAGTCCAATACAAGCGTTAGATACTGCTGTTATATTCTGGTTTTAAAAAAAACACCCATTTTTTGCAAGACCCTACATCTGCGGCCTTTGCTGCATTTGTCAAAGTGAAATACAAGCTTTAAATACTGCAATTAAATTTTGGTTAAAAAAAAAAACACCCATTTTGGGCAAGTTAATAAATTTGCGGCCTTTGCTGCATTTCTGACAGTCCAATACAAGCGTTAGATACTGCTGTTATATTCTGTTTTTAAAAAAAAAACACACATTTTTTGCAAGACCATACATCTGGGGCCTTAGCAGCATTTGTCACAGTGAAATACAAGCTTTAAATACTGCAATTATATACTGGGTTAAAAAAAACACCCATTTTTTGCAAGACCCTACATCTGGGGCCTTTGCTGCATTTGTCACAGCAAAATACAAGCTGTAAATACTGCAATCATATACTGAGTTAAAAAAAAAAAAACATTTTGGGCAAGACCCTACATCTGGGGCCTTTCCTGCATTTGTCACAGTGAAATACAAGATTTAAATACTGCAATTATATACTGGGTTGAAAAAAAATAAAATCAATTTTGGGCAAAATAATACATTTGTGGCATTTGCTGCATTTCTGACAGTCCAATACAAGGGTTAGATATTGCTGTTATATTCTGGTTTTAAAAAAAACTGCCATTTTGGGCAAGATAATACATTTGCGGCCTTTGTTGCATTTGTGACAGTCCAATAGAAGCATTAGATACTGCTGTTATATTCTGGTTTTAAAAAAACACCAATTTTGTGCAAGACCCTACATCTGGGGCCTTTTCTGCATTTGTGACAGTGAAATACAAGATTTAAATACTGCAATTATATACTGGGTTGAAAAAACCACACATTTTTTTAAAGGCCCTACATCTGGTGGCTTTGCTGCATTTGTCACAGTGAAATACAAGATTTAAATACTGCAATTATATACTGGGTTGAAAAAACACCCATTTTGGGCAAAATAATACATTTGCGGCCTTTGTTGCATTTGTGACAGTGAAATACAAGCTTTAAATACTGCAATTATATACTGGGTTGAAAAAAACACTCATTTTTTGAAAGGCCCTACATCTGGGGTCTTTGTTGCATTTGTCATAATGAAATACAAGCTTTAAATACTGCAAATATATACTGGGTTGAAAAAAAACACCCATTTTGGGCAAGACCATACATCTGGGGCCTTTGCTGCATTTTTGACAGTCCAATACAAGCGTTAGATACTGTTGTTATATTCTGGTTTTAAAAAGACACTACATTTGGGGCCTTTGCTGCATTTGTTACAGTTAAATACAACCAGTCAATACAGCAGTTACATTGTTGGTTGACAAATTTAAATTTTGGGTGACCGTGAAGTAATTGTATAAAATTCGCCTGTCACACGGTTTTCATCTTTATGACACCGGCACTGCCTTACCCTCAGTGAACTTAATTGTTGACTATTGGCGGTTACATTGTCGCCTGACATAAACCATCTGTTAGTTTGGTGGGTGAACTCAAAGAATGAGGAGAGCGTCAAATAATGGATATGGCCCCGGTCGTGGTGCTGCTGGTGGAGCTCCTGTTGCAGGGAGAGGACGTTGTCGATCTGTGCCACATACACGCACAAGTGAAACACCTTCATCAGGAGGGAGTAGGCGACAGAACCTTCAGCGTTATTTGGTAGGGCCAAATGCGGCTCTACGAATGGTGAGGCCAGAACAAGTACAGACAATAGTAGATTGGGTTGCTGACAGTGCCTCCAGTTCCTTCACATTGTCTCCAGGGCCCGTTCTAGGTGAAATGGGGCACTGGGGTGAAAAAAAATACGGAGGCCCCCCCCATGACACTTGATGACTTTTACAGAAGAAACTGTATATTGTGTGGCACAGTGTATGCTATATGTGTATAACATAAACATATTTCATATGAAAACTTAGTTACTTGGCTTGACCCTTGGGGATCTTGGACACCACTTCAACAATTTGGCTGGGGGGCTCGGCGGAGCTGATGTTGTTTTTTATCCTAATGAGAAAGATTTCATAATTAGGATTTGGAGAATGGGCAGAGGGATAGAAGAGCAGGGACAGGCTGGTGCTGCTACTAGGGGGTCATACCATGGGGGAGTAATAAAGCCCACCATAATGCCCCCCAGTAGAAATTATTCTCCTTATAATGTGACAGTGCAAAAAATACCCCCTTGTAATGCCCCCAGTTGAGCTAATGTCCCCATGGTGCCCCCATAATGTGCAAGTATAAAATAACCCTATATAGTGACCCCAGTAAATTCCCCCAGAGTGCTCCTCTCCCCCTTCCCTCCTAGTGCCCCCCATAATGTACCAGTATAAAATGCCCCCTTTTGCCTTCATAACTGCCTTAATTCTACGTGGCATTGATTCAACAAGGTGCTGATAGCATTCTTTAGAAATGTTGGCCCATATTGATAGGATAGCATCTTGCAGTTGATGGAGATTGCACATCCAGGGCACGAAGCTCCCGTTCCACCACATCCCAAAGATGCTCTATTGGGTTGAGATCTGGTGACTGTGGGGCCATTTTAGTACAGTGAACTCATTGTCATGTTCAAGAAACCAATTTGAAATGATTCGAGCTTTGTGACATGGTGCATTATCCTGCTGGAAGTAGCCATCAGAGGATGGATACATGTTCTTATTCTGTTTACACCAAATTCGGACTCTAACATTTGAATGTCTCAACAGAAATTGAGACTCATCAGACCAGGCAACATTTTTCCAGTCTTCAACAGTCCAATTTTGGTGAGCTCGTGCAAATTGTAGCCTCTTTTTCCTATTTGTAGTGGAGATGAGTGGTACCCGGTGGGGTCTTCTGCTGTTGTAGCCCATCCGCCTCAAGGTTGTGCGTGTTGTGGCATCACAAATGCTTTGCTGCATACCTCGGTTGTAACGAGTGGTTATTTCAGTCAATGTTGCTCTTCTATCAGCTTGAATCAGTCGGCCCATTCTCCTCTGACCTCTAGCATCCACAAGGCATTTTTGCCCACAGGACTGCCGCATACTGGATGTTTTTCCCTTTTCACACCATTCTTTGTAAACCCTAGAAATGGTTGTGCGTGAAAATCGCAGTAACTGAGCAGATTGTGAAATACTCAGACCGGCCCGTCTGGCACCAACTACCATGCCACGCTCAAAATTGCTTAAATCACCTTTCTTTCCCATTCTGACATTCAGTTTGGAGTTCAGGAGATTATCTTGACCAGGACCACACCCCTAAATGCATTGAAGCAACTGCCATGTGATTGGTTGACTAGATAATTGCATTAATGAGAAATAGAACAGGTGTTCCTAATAATTCTTTAGGTGAGTGTATAGTGCCCCAGTAGATGCCCGCAGTGTCCCCCATAATTTGTAAGTATAAAATACCCCTTCTCAGTGCCCCCGTAGATAACCCCATAGTACTCCTCTCCCCCCTTCCCCATAGTACCCACCATAAGTGCCCCCAATAATGTGCCAGTAATAAGTGCCCCATAGATGTCCCACAATAATGTGCCAGTAAAATGTGCCCTCATAGATGCCCCCTAATCATGTGCCAGTAATAGGATCCCCCCCACCATCATGTGCCAGTAGCCAGAGGCCCCCCCCTATCATGTGCCAGTAGCCAGAGCGCCATCGATCATGTGCCAATAGCCAGAGCCCCCCTATATCATGTGCCCCTATATCATGTGCCAGTAGCCAGAGCCCCCCCTATATCATGTGCCAGTAGCCAGAGCCCCCCCTATATCATGTGCCAGTAGCCAGAGCCCCCCCTATATCATGTGCCAGTAGCCAGAGCCCCCACTATATCATGTGCCAGTAGCCAGAGCCCCCCTATATCATGTTCCAGTAGACATAGCCCCCCTATATAATGTGCCAGTAGCCATAGCCCCCCTATATCATGTTCCAGTAGCCAAAGCCCCCCTATCATGTACCAGTAGCCATAGCCCCCCTATCATGTACCAGTAGCCTGAGCCCCCCATCAACATGTGCCAGTAGCCAGAGCCCCCCATCATGTGCCAGTAGCCAGAGCCCCCCCATCAACATGTGCCAGTAGCCAGAGCCCCCCATTATAAGCCAGTAGCCACCAGTATTGTACACAATTTCGCAAAAAAAACCAAAAAAAAACCACTTATACTTACCTCCATGTTAGCGATGCAATGCAGGTCTCTTCCGGCCTGTGTCCCACACTGTACGGCTCAGGCAGCGCGATGACGTAATTGCGCCGCCTGCATCGGCCTCTGATAGGCTGCAGGCACTAGGATGGCAGCCTATCAGAGGAAGGGGAAGGGACACACCTCTCTCTCCCCTGCCCTACTGCACAGCCATCTGTATCGCTGTCCTGAGGACGGCGATACAGATGACCATGGAAACGCTCATCTCCGTGTGACTGTCCGCTGCTGCCCCCGCGAAAATATAGTTAGTTGCGGGCCGGCTCAGGGGGGCCCCTAAGGACTCGGGGGAAATTGCCCCCCTTGCCTTAATGGAAGCGCTGGCCCTGATTGTCTCCCACCCAGTCTCCTGTTGAAAGATCAGAGTTGGCACCTGCAGCCGATGTCCATCAGTCTTTCACCTCACCCCCTTGCAAATTAGCCTGAGCCCCAAGTCATGGAGCAGTCTCTTCTGCTTTTTGTTGACTCTGCTAGCAGGCTTTCCCAGGGCCATCCACATAGCCCTGCCCAAGAAGTGGAAGAGATTGAGTGCACCGATGCCCAACCACTTATCTTTCAAGATAAGTACATGGGAGGGCCATCGCAGCAAGTCTCGGATGATGACGAAACACAGGTGCCAACTGCTGGGTCTTTCAAAAGTGTGCAGACCGACAAGGAAGGCAGGGGTAAAGACTGGGTGTAAGATGATGTGGAGGACGATGAGTTCCTCGACCCTACATGGAATCAAGGTCATGCGAGTGACCTATGTAGTTCGGAGGAAGAGGCGGTGGTCGCACAGAGCCACCAGCACAGCAGAAGAGGGAGCAGGGTGCAAAAGCGAAGCGGCCGTCCTCTAGACAGTACGCCTGCTACTGCCCACCACAGCAAGGAACCGAGCACACCAAAGCCAGCTCCAAGGAGTTCCCCCTGGCGTGGCAGTTCTTCAGACAATGTGCTGATGACAAGACACGAGTGGTTTGCACGCTGTGCAATCAGAGCCTGAAGCGAGACATAAACGTTCTCAACCTGAGCACAAACTGCGTGACCAGGCATTTAAGTGCTAAGCACGAGCTGCAGTGGAGTAGACACCTCAAAAAACAAGAAAAGTCTCTGGCTCCTCCTGCTTCCTCTTCTTCTGCAGTCTTGGCCTCTTCATCCACCTCTGGAGTGACAGTGCCACCTGCCACCCCGCAAACAGAGGATCTTCCAGCAACACCACCACCTGGGTCACCAAGCATCTCCACAATGTCCCACGGAAGCGTTCAGCTCTCCATCTCCCAAACGCTGAAGAGGAGGAGGAAGTACCCCCCTACCCGCCCACGATCACTTGCCCTGAATGCCAGCCTTTCAAAATTACTGGCCTTTGAAATGCTGTCATTCCGTCTGGTGGAGACGGATAGTTTTAAAGGCCTTATGGCGGTTGTTGTCCCACAGTACGTCGTGCTCAGCCGCCACTACTTTTTCAGGTGAGCCATCCCTTCCCTGCACAACCAAGTGGGGGACAAAATCAGGTGTGCACTGCGCAACGGCATCTGTGGCAAGATGCACCTCACTACGGATACGTGGACAAGTAAGCACAGTCAGAGACCTTATATCTCCATAACAGCACACTGGCTAAATGCAGTGGCGGCTGGGCCTGAGGCGGATAGCAGTTTGGCGCATGTCCTTCCACCACCGAGGATTGCAGGGAACTTCAGTTTGCTTCCTCCTCCTACTCCGCTTCCTCATCCTCTACCGGCTCCTCATCCGGTCAGCGTAACACCTTCACCACCAACTTCAGCACAACCAGGGGTAAACGACAGCAGGCAGTTTTAAAACGTATCTGTTTGGGGGACAAACCCCACAGAAGCTGTGGATGGGAATGTAACAACAGACCGATGAGTGGTTAATGCCACTGAGCCTCAAGCCTGGTCTGGTGGTGTGCGATAATGGGTGAAATCTCGTAGCAGCTCTGGGCCTAGCCGGTTTGACGCACATCCCTTGCCTGGTGCATGTGCTGAATTTGGTGGTGCAGAAATTCCTTAAAAATTACGCCATTCTCAGCCTGCTGCTGCTCGCCTATCAACGTTGCAGCGTAACTTCGGCCTTCTCGCTTACTGCCTTATATGCGACATGCCACAAGGTGGAACCTTGAAAATGCTAGCCAGATTGTGTGAGCAGCAGCAGGTGATAATGGAGTTTCAGCTGCAGCACACACGGGTGAGTCACTCTGCGGAACAGCACCACTTCACCACCAATAACTGGGCCTCCATGCGATACCTGTGTGCCTTGTTGCGCTGTTTTGAGTACTCCACCATAATGGACAGTGCCGATGACGCCGTTCTCAGCGTTACTATGCCACTTATATGCCTCCTTGAAAAAACGCTTTGGGCAATGATGGAAGAGGATGTGGCACAGGATGAGGAAGAGGGATCATTTCCAAGGGTTTTAGGCCAGTCATTTACAAGTGGCTCCGAGGGTGGGTTCCTGCACCCACAAACGCCAGGTACACATTTGTCTAGCCAGGGCACAGTTCTGGAGGATGACGAGGTGGAGGATGAGGAGATGGAGGAGGAGCCGTGTTTACAGCAGTTTGGCACCCAAACCAGCTCATGGCCATCACTGGTGCGTGGCTGAGGGGATACAGAGGACACAAACAATACACCTTCCACAGAGGACAGCTTGTCGTTGCCTCTGGGCAGGACAGTCTGGCACACATGATTACATGCTGCAGTGTCTCCGCAAAGACCACCGAGTTGCCAACATTCTAACTTGTGCTGATTACTGGGTGGCCACGCTGCTGGATCCCCATTGCAAAGACAACATACCGTCCTTAATTCCGTCACTGGAGCGTGATCTGAAGATTCGCGAGTACAAGCGCACGCTGGTAGATGCGCTGCTAGTGGCATTCCCACCTGACAGCGGGGGCACAGTGGAACCACAAGACAGAGGAGGAGGAAGAGGTCGCCAACCCAGCTGGGGCACCACCAGCACCTCAGAAGGCAGGGTTAGCATGGCCGAAATGTGGAAAAGCTTTGTCAGCACGCCACAACAACCAGCACCACCAGCTGATATGGAACATCTTAGCAGGAGGCAGCATTTCAGCAACACAGCAACATGGTGGAGCAGTATGTGTGCACACGCCTACAGGTACTGAATGATGGGTCTGCCCCCTTCGACTTCTGGGTCTCCAAATTGGGCACATGGTCTGAGCTTGCCCTTTACGCCTTGGAGGTGCTGGCCTGCCCTGGAGCCAGTGTATTGTCTGAACGTGTGCTTAGCACAGCAGGGGGCGTTATCACAGACAAGCGCAGCCGCCTGTCCACAGCCAATGTGGACAAGCTCACGTTCATTAAAATGAACCAGGCATGGATCCCACAAGACTTGTCGAACCTTGTGCAGAATAGACATGTATACCGGCCTTACCCAGCCATTGTTATACTCCAGCGCAATTGCTCATTGTTGTATTTTTGATATTTCCCACTCTTTTGCGGTGTACCCTAATTTAAAAAAATAAATAAATTTTAACTAAAAACCAGTGTTGCCTACCTCCTCTTTATCCACCGCCGCTTCCACCTACACTGCTACGTCCACCGCCTCCTCAACATCCTACTCCATATGGACCTCCACCTCATAGATCAAGATTATTATTTTAAATTTTTACGTATTTTATTTTAAGTCATTTCTACTTCCTAGTAGACAGGGAAATACATTTCACTAATTTGTCTGGTACATTGTCGGGTGAAATTCACCGATTTTTGGCTGTGATATACCCTTGCTCTACCTAGTGGACAGGGAAATACATTTTACTAATTTGTCTGTTACATAGTTGGGTAAAATTCACCAACTTTTGCCTGTGATATACCTCTGCTCTTCCTAGAAGACAGGGAAATACATTTCACTAAATTGTCTGTTACATTGTCGGGTCAAATTAATCAATTTTTGGCTGTGATATACCCCTGCTCTACCTAGTGGACAGGGAAATACATTTCACTAATTTGTCTGTTACATTGTCGGGTGAAATTCACCAACTTTTGGCTGTGATATACCCCTGCTCTACCTAGTAGATAGGGAAATATATTTCATTAATTTGTCTGTTACATTGTCAGGTGAAATTCACCAATTTTTGGCTGTGATATACCCCTGCTCTACCTAGTGGAAAGGGAAATACATTTCACTAATTTGTCTGTTACATTTTCGGGTGAAATTTACCAATTTTTGGCTGTGTTATACCCCTGCTCTACCTAGTTGACAGGGAAATACATTTCACTAATTTGTCTGTTGCATAGTTGGGTGACATTCACCAATTTTTGGCTGTGATATACCTCTGCTCTACCTAGTGGACAAGGAAATACATTTCACTAATTCATCTGTTACATTTTTGGGTGACAACTGCTCATCTTTTGCGCTAGAAAGTACATTTGAGTCCTACACTGCATTTAGGACAGTACGAATGGTGAGGCCAGATCAAGTATAGACTATAGTAGATTGGGGGGCAAACAGTGCCTACAGTTCCTTTGCATTGTCTCCCAACCAGGCCCCTGCTGAAAGATCAGAGTTGGCACCTACAGCCCATGGCCATCTGTCTTTCAACTCACCCCCTTGCAAATCAGGCAAGCAGTCTGAGCCCCAAGTCATGCAGCAGTCTCTTCTGCTTTTTGATGACTCTGCTGGCAGGGTTTCTGTGGGCCATCCACATAGCCCTGCACCAGAAGTGGAAGAAATTGAGTGCACTGATGCCTAACCACTTATGTTTCAGGATGAGGACATTGGAAGACCACCTCAGCACGTCTCTGATGACAAAACACAAGTGCCAACTGCTGCGGCTTTCTGCAGTCTGCAGGCCAGCAAGGAGGGCCGAGGTAAAGAGTGGGTGGAGGATGATGAGATACTAGACCCCACATGAAATCAAGGTGACGCGAGTGACCTGTCTAGTTCGGAGGAAGAGGTGGTGGTCACACAGAGGCACAAGTACAGCAAAAGAGGGAGCAGGGTGCAAAAGTGTCTGTTACATTCTTGGGTGACATTTTACCAATTTTGCCGTATACAAACCCCTGCTCTGCATAGCTGACAGGGACCTAATTTTTGTAAAATCGTCTGTTCAATTGGTGGGCAACATGAACACAGTTTTGCCGTGAATAAACCCCTGCTCTGCATAGTTGACAGGGACATAAATTTCAAAAAATCGTCTCTTACATTGTCAGGTGACATTTTACCAATTTTGCCGTATACAAACCCCTGCTCTGCATAGGTAACAGGGACCTAATTTTTGTAAAATTGTCTGTTCAATTGGTGGGTGAAATGAACACAGTTTTGCCATGAATAAACCCCTGCTCTGCATAGTTGACAGGGCCCAAAATTTTCAAAAATCGTCTGTTCCATTAGTGGGTGACATTAACTCATTTTTGCTGATAAAAACCCCCTGCTCTGCATAGGTGACAGGGACTTAAATTTTTAAAATTTGTCTTTAATTGACGCGCGCCCCCTCCTTTCATTCGATCCTTCCGCTTTAATAACTTTTCCCACATTTCATCTCGATCACATTGCAGCCATTGACCTCCCTTGGATTTGGTATCCCTTTCTCACGTTCCCTCTCCGGCGTGGAACCCTGATACGCCGCTAACCGTGATTAACATGGTAGGCGCAGAAAAGAACATCGAAAGTTTATAGAGAAGATATTCAATTGGATCGTGGACGTCACGGGGACGTGCTATCAGGCAGAGAAGTTATCTAGAGTCAACAAAGCGGCAGCAGGACCTCTCCTGTCTAATGTTTCCATATCCAAAATACCCCAGTGACATTCCCTGTAATTTTTTATTAATCATTCAAATAACAGGGCATCTTAAGAGTCCTGTATTATTATTCATTGTCACTACCTCCCCGAGTCGGTAGTGGGTAATTGCCGTGCACCCCCCCCCCCTTTTTTACTTGGAAGCTTCTGCTTCAATAATTTGTCCCACATTTCCGCTTGATCACATTTAATTTCATCCATTGACCTGTCTTGGATGTGGTATCCCTTTCTCAGGCTACCTCTCCGGCCTGGAAGCCTGAAAAGAACATCGAAAGTTGGTAGAGAAGATATCCAATTGGATCGTGGATGTCACGGGGACGTGCGATATGGTTGAGCAGTATGTGTGCACACGCCTACATGCCTAGCGTAGTCTCCAAATTGGGCACATGGCCTGAGCTTGCCCTTTACATCTTGGAGGTGCTCGTCTGCCCTGCAGCCAGTGTATTGTCTGAACTTTTGTTTAGCACGGCTTGGGGAGGGGGGGGGGGTTATCACAGGTTATATTTCTCAATGTTTTGGGGTCTACCCAAATTTAAACAAACAAAAATAATAATAAAGTAAAATAAAAAAACATAACCAAAAACCGGTGTTGGCTACCTCCTCCACCGCCGCTTCCACCTACACCACCACATCCACCGCCTCCTCAACCTCCTGCTCCATATGGACCTCCTCCTCCTTGATTATTATTTTTAATTTTTATGTAATTTATGTTATTTTATGTTATTTCCCTATCCACATTTGTTTGCAGAGCACTTGCCATGCTCTTAACCACATGTTGCTGCCATTTGCCGCCCTCTAGCCCTTTCCATGACTTTTTTACAGCCATTTTAGTGCTCCAAAGTTCGGGTCCTTATTGACTTCAATGTGGTTCGCGGTCAAGTTCAACTCTAGTTAAGAATCAATAGTATTAAATGAAATAACATTACAGACATGCTGAAGGAGGAGATTGTGCATACTAATGAGTGCAGGTTATCGTGACTATGCTCATTGTCAGGTGGTATGGCAATAGGGAGTCTTGTAGTTACAACTGAAATACTAAATAGGGTAACATGATCACTTTTCGATCATGTGACTCTACTATTTGTCATGGGGCTGATGCTTGTGGTGGAAGCACAATGCTGTCTGTGTGTCAGGAGGTCATTTTCATGTGATTATAAAGAGATCACTTGATCATATATAGATCTTGTGACGTGATCAAAGCTGTTACGATGGAGAGGAAACGCTTATTGGGCTTGGAAGCTGATGCAGCGTTGTAACTTCATATGCAATCATATGATGTGAGTATGAACAACATAAAGTTTGACAGGGACATGGAAGTTAATGGGATGATATGATTGTTCAATATGATCAAATAACGCAGACTTCCAAATGAATGAATGAAATGAGAATCTGAAGCCCACTACAAGTATCAGCCCCATGACAACTAGTAGAGTCACGTGATCGGAATGCAATCATGTGACCCTATTTAGGTTTGAGCTGTAACTACAAGACTTCTATTGCCACATCACCTGACGATGAGCATAGTCACATGATTGGAACACTGTCATGTGACCTCCTCCAGCAACTCTTCATTTAATACTATTGATTTTTAACTTTTAATATTTATTTTGTAACTTATGTTTTACTTTAACTTGATTTATGTAATGGTTATGGTTTGAATGTGTATTTGTGTATGTACCCACCTCAGGGGGTGGATCTTTGGGTGTTCCTTCCTGCCCACAGGGGGCACCTTTTTATATATATATATATATATGTCAATTATGAATGTAACCTGAAGAAGGAGAATTATATATCCAAAACGTGTTGTTTTTTGCAAAATTATCCATTGATCACTTGACAGTTAATGTGGTCCTTTTGCACCTGGCGGTCCACTATTCTCAACTCTACATATTTCCTTGGAAGATTGGGCACCTGTTGTTGAAGCTCGTGTGACTGCACCTGCACCCTATACAACTTTTTCAATCTTGATACGCATATATTAGAGTTGTGCCTAATCGAGCACAACCTATACAGATGAGCCTCCAATTTATGGGGGGTCTGACGATACATGGTCCTGACATACTCACTAGTGTTCATTGAGCACCAAAGTGCTCGGGTGCACTGGTGCTTGAGTAGAACACTTTGGGATGTGCGGGTGCTCTACAGAGCACCAGAGCACAACCGAAGTCAATGGGAGAACTAGAGCATAAACCAGGCACCCCCTGCTCTGAAGAGGGGAGGGTGTTAGGTTCACAGGAAAAGGTCAGAAATTGATGGAAACACCACTGAAATTATTCGGGAACAGCATGGGGAGGATGTCTGGATGCATCTTGGACTCCCAGGTTGCTGCTGGGAATGATGTTGTCCGAGTAGTACGGCACTTTTACAGACTGACAATAATACGCACAAAACCGAAAATAAAATCAATTTTAGAGGATTTTTTTTTAGGAATCATTCTTTTCTGTATATTTACTTGTATATAAAATGCAAGTGCTGCCAAAAATTACAAGGAAGAGGCACTCCGATACAACCTGTATATCACATAAAGTAAGGCCTCATTCACATTGTGGTACAATTGTTCAGGTAGTGGGACTTCTACACTTAGGAGCGAGCAAGGGCCTGCTGGTGACACTCTAAAACATTAGGGGTCAGGGCCTGCTGCTGATCTGACCATCTAAAACATTAGGGGTGAGGGTCTGCTGCTGATCTGACCATTTAAAACATTATGGGCGAGGGTCTGCTCGTGACCTTCTAAAACATTAGGGGTGAGGGTCTGATGCTGAGCTGACTCCCTAAAACATTAGGAGCGAGGGCAGCCTAACAAGCATGTTGATATGATGGAGGACGAAAAAGGAAGATATACTGTACCCTTTTTTGTGGTGGAAAAGGTGCATGGGAATACAATGTATTCAATTCACCATAAGAGCCACATTTAAAGTGCCTTTATGTTCAGTCACTTTCTTTTGGTGGAGTAGAGAAGTCAGGGGCAATCCAGCTCTTGTTCATTTTGATAAGAGTCAACCAGTGTAAAGCACAGAGGAATCGCTGAGGATGCTCACATGGTGTGCTACATACTCCTTCACCATCTTCCAAAACTTTTTACTCCTTGTGACACCAGGCCGTGCATCAGGGTCAGGGTGCTGGTGGGGTGTCATGAAACTGTCCCAGGCCTTGGAGAGTGTTGCCCTGCCCGTGTTAGAACTGCTGTGTGTTCCCCTCGCCTCCCCTCCTTGGTTGCCCAAGGAACTACGTACTCTGCCACCAGCGTTGTCAGCTTGAAATTTTTGGAGCAATGTTTCCACAAAGTTTTCTGGTATTGCACCATTTTGCTAGTCCTCTCCACCACAGAAATAAGAGATGAGAAGTTCTCTTTATAGTGGGGGTCAAGAAGAGTGAACAGACATTAATCTTTGTTTGCCAAAATGCGTATAACTGTCACGGATGAGGTAAATGAGTAAACAGCACACCGACATCCAGAGGGGAAGGGAAAAGCCAGTAGGCCTCAACGCTAGAGAAGGGAAAGGGTCACCACCTAAAGAACTCTACTCCTGGCCCTGACTCCTAACCGTATGGCCAACCCTTGAAGGTAGAAATGCCCATAGATAGGAACCTGGAAGCCCTGGGGACCCCGAGGAACCCTAAAGATATTGGCAGGGCTGACACATCTCGTTCCTTCCAAGATGAAGGAACAAGCATCTCCCTTAGGCCTAGTAACTACATCCAAGAGGGAAAGACTAAATAAAAACAAGTGAGACACTTAGCTTCTGTTGTAGAAGGATGAGCAGGAACTCAGGGAGAACCCCACCAGACGATTCGCATTCACATCGGCCGCTGGAACCCCCATCCTCTCCTCTGGTCCATAACCCTTCCAGTGGACGAGATACTGGAGGGATCGGAAGTTCAAGACGGAAGGCTACAGGGTTAACAATGACAGTGATCTTATATGGACCAATAAATCTTGGGCCCATCTTCCAAGAAGGTACCTTAACCACCTCAGCCCCCAGTGCTTAAACACCCTGAAAGACCAGGCCACTTTTTACACTTCTGACCTACACTACTTTCACCATTTATTGCTCGGTCATGCAACTTACCACCCAAATGAATTTTACCTCCTTTTCTTCTCACTAATAGAGCTTTC
This sequence comes from Bufo bufo, assembly GCF_905171765.1. Classification (NCBI taxonomy): domain Eukaryota; kingdom Metazoa; phylum Chordata; class Amphibia; order Anura; family Bufonidae; genus Bufo; species Bufo bufo. Next base: position 265,018,200 of record NC_053393.1, read on the forward strand.
ATTTGGTGGTATTTCATTGCTGCTGACATTTTTACTTTTTTTGTTATTAATCGAAATTTAACGATTTTTTTGCAAAAAAATGACATTTTTCACTTTCAGTTGTAAAATTTTGCAAAAAAAATGACATCCATATATAAATTTTGCTCTAAATTTATTGTTCTACATGTCTTTGATAAAAAAAAAATGTTTGGGTAAAAAAAAAATGGTTTGGGTAAAAGTTATAGCGTTTACAAACTATGGTACAAAAATGAGAATTTCCGCTTTTTGAAGCAGCTCTGACTTTCTGAGCACCTGTCATGTTTCCTGAGGTTCTACAATGCCCAGACAGTACAAACACCCCACAAATGACCCCATTTCGGAAAGTACACACCCTAAGGTATTCGCTGATGGGCATAGTGAGTTCATAGAACTTTTTATTTTTTGTCACAAGTTAGCGGAAAATGATGATTTTTTTTTTTTTTTTTTTTTTCTTACAAAGTCTCATATTCCACTAACTTGTGACAAAAAATAAAAACTTCCATGAACTCACTATGCCCATCACGAAATACCTTGGGGTGTCTTCTTTCCAAAATGGGGTCACTTGTGGGGTAGTTATACTGCCCTGGCATTCTAGGGGCCCAAATGTGTGGTAAGGAGTTTGAAATCAAATTCTGTAAAAACTGACCAGTGAAATCCGAAAGGTGCTCTTTGGAATGTGGGCCCCTTTGCCCACCTAGGCTGCAAAAAAGTGTCACACATCTGGTATCTCCGTATTCAGTAGAAGTTGGGGAATGTGTTTTGGGGTGTCATTTTACATATACCCATGCTGGGTGAGATAAATATCTTGGTCAAATGCCAACTTTGTATAAAAAAATGGGAAAAGTTGTCTTTTGCCAAGATATTTCTCTCACCCAGCATGGGTATATGTAAAAAGACACCCCAAAACACATTCCCCAACTTCTCCTGAATACGGAGATACCAGATGTGTGACACTTTTTTGCAGCCTAGGTGGGCAAAGGGGCCCATATTCCAAAGAGCACCTTTCGGATTTCACTCGTCATTTTTTACAGAATTTGATTTCAAACTCCTTACCACACATTTGGGCCCCTAGAATGCCAGGGCAGTATAACTACCCCACAAGTGACCCCATTTTGGAAAGAAGAGACCCCAAGGTATTCGCTGATGGGCATAGTGAGTTCATGGAAGTTTTTATTTTTTGTCACAAGTTAGTGGAATATGAGACTTTGTATGAAAAAAAAAAATATATAAAAAAAATCATCATTTTCCACTAACTTGTGACAAAAAATAAAAAATTCTAGGAACTCGCCATGCCCCTCACGGAATACCTTGGGGTGTCTTCTTTCCAAAATGGGGTCACTTGTGGGGTAGTTATACTGCCCTGGCATTTTCCAGGGGCCCTAATGTGTGGTAAGTAGGTAAATGACCAGTGAAATCCAAAAGGTGCTCTTTGGAATATGGGCCCCTTTGCCCACCTAGGCTGCAAAAAAGTGCCACACATGTGGTATCTCCGTACTCAGGAGAAGTTGGGGAATGTGTTTTGGGGTGTCTTTTTACATATACCCATGCTGGGTGAGAGAAATATCTTGGCAAAAGACAACTTTTCCCATTTTTTTATACAAAGTTGGCATTTGACCAAGATATTTATCTCACCCAGCATGGGTATATGTAAAATGACACCCCAAAACACATTCCCCACCTTCTCCTGAGTACGGAGATACCAGATGTGTGACACTTTTTTGCAGCCTAGGTGGGCAAAGGGGCCCATATTCCAAATGGCACCTTTCGGATTTCACTCGTCATTTTTTACAGAATTTGATTTCAAACTCCTTACCACACATTTGGGCCCCTAAAATACCAGGGCATTATACCTACCCCACAAGTGACCCCATTTTGGAAAGAATAGACCCCAAGGTATTCGCTGATGGGCATAGTGAGTTCATGGAAGTTTTTATTTTTTGTCACAAGTTAGTGGAATATGAGACTTTGTATGAAAAAAAAAAAAAAATCATCATTTTCCACTAACTTGTGACAAAAAATAAAAAATTCTAGGAACTCGCCATGCCCCTCACGGAATACCTTGGGGTGTCTTCTTTCCAAAATGGGGTCACTTGTGGGGTAGTTATACTGCCCTGGCATTTTCCAGGAGCCCTAATGTGTGGTAAGTAGGTAAATGACCAGTGAAATCCGAAAGGTGCTCTTTGGAATATGGGCCCCTTTGCCCACCTAGGCTGCAAAAAAGTGTCACACATCTGGTATCTCCGTACTCGGGAGAAGTTGGGGAATGTGTTTTGGGGTGTCTTTTTACATATACCCATGCTGGGTGAGAGAAATATCTTGGCAAAAGACAACTTTTCCCATTTTTTTATACAAAGTTGGCATTTGACCAAGATATTTATCTCACCCAGCATGGGTATATGTAAAAAGACACCCCAAAACACATTCCCCAACTTCTCCTGAGTACGGCGATATCAGATGTGTGACACTTTTGTGCAGCCTAGATGCGCAAAGGGGCCCAAATTCCTTTTAGGAGGGCATTTTTAGACATTTGGATACCAGACTTCTTCTCACGCTTTGGGGCCCCTAGAATGCCAGGGCAGTATAAATACCCCACATGTGACCCCATTTTGGAAAGAAGACACACCAAGGTATTCAATGAAGGGCATGGCGAGTTCATAGAAATTTTTTTTTTTTGGCACAAGTTAGCGGAAATTGATATTTTTTATTTTTTTCTCACAAAGTCTCCCGTTCCGCTAACTTGGGACAAAAATTTCAATCTTTCATGGACTCAATATGCCCCTCACGGAATACCTGGGGGTGTCTTCTTTCCGAAATGGGGTCACATGTGGGATATTTATACTGCCCTGGCATTCTAGGGGCCCTAAAGCGTGAGAAGAAGTCTGGAATATAAATGTCTAAAAAATTTTACGCATTTGGATTCCGTGAGGGGTATGGTGAGTTCATGTGAGATTTAATTTTTTGTCACAAGTTAGTGGAATATGAGACTTTGTAAGAAAAAAAAATAATAATTCCGCTAACTTGGGCCAAAAAAATGTCTGAATGGAGCCTTACAGGGGGGTGATCAATGACAGGGGGGTGATCAATGACAGGGGGGTTGATCAATGACAGGGGGGTGATCAATGACAGGGGGGTGATCAATGACAGGGGGGTGATCAATGACAGGGGGGTGATCAATGACAGGGGGGTGATCAATGACAGGGGGGGTGATCAATGACAGGGGGGGTGATCAATGACAGGGGTGGTGATCAATGACAGGGGTGGTGATCAATGACAGGGGGGTGATCAGGGAGTCTATATGGGGTGATAACCACAGTCATTTATCACGCCCGTGTAAGGCTTCATTCAGACGTCCGGATGCGTTTTGCGGATCCGATCCATCTATCAGTGGATCCGTAAAAATCATGCGGACGTCTGAATGGAGCTTTACAGGGGGGTGATCAATGACAGGGGGGTAATCAATGACAGGGGGGTGATCAGGGAGTCTATATGGGGTGATCACCACAGTCATTGATCATGCCCCTGTAAGGCTTCATTCAGACGTCCGGATGCGTTTTGCGGATCCGATCCATCTATCAGTGGATCCGTAAAAATCATGCGGACGTCTGAATGGAGCTTTACAGGGGGGTAATCAATGACAGGGGGGTGATCAGGGAGTCTATATGGGGTGATAACCACAGTCATTGATCATGCCCCTGTAAGGCTTCATTCAGACGTCCGGATGCGTTTTGCGGATCCGATCCATCTATCAGTGGATCCGTAAAAATCATGCGGACGTCTGAATGGAGCTTTACAGGGGGGTGATCAATGACAGGGGGGTAATCAATGACAGGGGGGTGATCAGGGAGTCTATATGGGGTGATCACCACAGTCATTGATCATGCCCCTGTAAGGCTTCATTCAGACGTCCGGATGCGTTTTGCGGATCCGATCCATCTATCAGTGGATCCGTAAAAATCATGCGGACGTCTGAATGGAGCTTTACAGGGGGGTAATCAATGACAGGGGGGTGATCAATGACAGGGGGGTGATCAGGGAGTCTATATGGGGTGATAACCACAGTCATTGATCATGCCCCTGTAAGGCTTCATTCAGACGTCCGGATGCGTTTTGCGGATCCGATCCATCTATCAGTGGATCCGTAAAAATCATGCGGACATCTGAATGGAGCTTTACAGGGGGGTGATCAGGGAGTCTATATGGGGTGATCACCACAGTCATTGATCATGCCCCTGTAAGGCTTCATTCAGACGTCCGGATGCGTTTTGCGGATCCGATCCATCTATCAGTGGATCCGTAAAAATCATGCGGACGTCTGAATGGAGCTTTACAGGGGGGTAATCAATGACAGGGGGGTGATCAATGACAGGGGGGTGATCAGGGAGTCTATATGGGGTGATAACCACAGTCATTGATCATGCCCCTGTAAGGCTTCATTCAGACGTCCGGATGCGTTTTGCGGATCCGATCCATCTATCAGTGGATCCGTAAAAATCATGCGGACATCTGAATGGAGCTTTACAGGGGGTTGATCAATGACAGGGGGGTAATCAATGACAGGGGGGTGATCAGGGAGTCTATATGGGGTGATCAGGGGTGATTAGGGGTGATCAGGGGCTAATAAGGGGTTAATAAGTGACGGGGGGGGGGGGTGTAGTGTAGTGTAGTGGTGCTTGGTGGGACTTTACTGAGCTACCTGTGTCCTCTGGTGGTCGATCCAAACCAATGGGACCACCAGAGGACCTGGTAGCAGGTATATTAGACGCTGTTATCAAAACAGCGTCTAATATACCTGTTAGGGGTTAAAAAAAACACATCTCCAGCCTGCCAGCGAACGATCGCCGCTGGCAGGCTGGAGATCAACTCTCTTACCTTCCGTTCCTGTGAGCGCGCGCGCCTGTGTGCGCGCGTTCACAGGAAATCTCGCGTCTCGCGAGAGGACGCGCCGGCGCGTCCAGGAGGAATGAATCAACCACCTCCAGGACGCGTCTGTGCGTACAGCGGTCCGGAGGTGGTTAAGCTTAATGTTTCTTGTGGACAGCCACACAGAATCACCCACTCTCAGGTCTGGACCATTCATACGTCTCCTGTCAGCCACATGCTTATACCTGTTACCCATCTTTCTCAAGTTATTTTGAAATTTCCGCCAAATCGAAGACAAAGAAGAAAAAAATCGTTCCTCCTCAGGATTACCGTAAGTTGAGAACCAGAAAATGTTCCAAACTGCGGATGTAATCCATATGCCTCCAAAAACAGCAACTTATCAGTGGACTCCTGTCTACAGTTATTAATGGCAAACTCAGCTAACAACAAGAATGACCACTCCTCCTGGTTCTCCAAAACAAAACATCTCAGGTAAGTCTCCAGATTCTGATTGGTGCGCTCCGTCTGTCCGTTCGACTGAGGCTGAAAAGCCGAAGAAAAGGACAATTGTACCCCCAGTCGAGTACAGAATGCTTTGCAGAATCTGGAAACAAACTGAGTCCCCCGATCAGACACCACATCAGAGGGAATGCCATGTAGTTTCACGATGCTATCAACACACACCTGTGCAAGAGTTTTGGCATTAGGTAGAGCAGGCAACGCTATAAAATGTGCCATTTTGCTAAACCGATCAACTACCACCAGGATTATGGTTTTTCCCGAAGAATTAGTTAAATCTGTGATCAAGTCCATGGACAAATGCGTCCAAGGTCTGGACAGGATGGGTAATGAAAGAAGAGATCCAGAAGGCCGAATATGTGTCACCTTAGCACGAGCACAGGTACAACAGGCTGACACATAGTCCTCAACACACTTGCGCAACCCCGGCCACCAAAATCTGCACAAGAGGAGATCGACAGTGGATCTACTCCCAGGGTGTCCAGCCAAGACAGTACAGTGATGTTCCTCAAATACCTTGTGATGTAATTCTAAGGGAACAAACAATTTCCCTGTAGGACAAGAATCCGTTGCCTCCTCTTGGGCCTCCAACACCTTAGCCTCAAGATCAGGATATAAAGTAGATTTGACTATTCCTTCAGACAAAATAGGACTAGGATCTTTAGAATCACCCCCCCCCCCCCCCCCAGGAAAGCTGCGTGACAAAGCATTCGCCTTGACGTTCCTAACCCCAGGGAGATAGGTGACAATGAAGTTAAATCTGGTGAAAAACGGGGACCATCTGGCCTGTTTTGGATTCAGTCATTTAGCCGACTCAAGATTTTTGTGAACAGTAATTACCATGATAGGATGAATTGCTCCTTCCAACCAATGGCGCCATTATTCAAAAGCCAACTTAATGGCCAGCAATTCCCTATTACCCACGTCATAATTTCTTTCAGCAGTCAAGGATTTTTTGAGAAAAAAAGCACATGGGCGCCATTTACTAGGCGAAAGACTTTGCGACAAAACTGCTCCCACCCCTACCTCGGATGCGTCAACCTCTACAATGAATGGCTGAGACACATCCAGTTGAACCAGGATAGGGGCTGAAGAAAAACATTCTTTCACAGCAGAAAAGGCTTATAATGCCGCCTCAGACCAAGCAGAGAAATCGACCCCCTTCCTAGTCATTTCTGTTAAAGGTTTAACCACAGTCGAATAGTTCAAGATAAATTTACGGTAGTAGTTGGTGAATCCCAAAAACAGAATAAGCGCTTTCCGATTTTTGGGTCGATCCCAGTCCAACACTGCACGGACTTTCTCAGGATCCATATGAAAACCTGAGGATGAGAGCAGGTAACCCATGATTTACACTTCCTGAACAGCAAAAACACATTTTTCCATCTTCGCATAAAATGTATTCTCTCTTAGGATCTGTAACACCTGTCTCACATTATCCTTATGAGTCTCCATGTCTGGAGAATAAATTAGTTGATATACAACAACAAATCTCCCCATCAGATGATGAAAGATGTCATTGACAAAGTGTTGAAAAACCGCTGGAGCATTGGTTAACCCAAAAGGCATGACCAGATTCCCAAAATGACCCTCAGGAGTATTAAAGGCCGTCTTCCATTCGTCCCCCTCTTTGATTCTTACCAGATCCAATTTAGAAAACACCTTGGCACCGACAATTTGATTAAACAAATCCGGAATCAAAGGAAGGGGGTAAGGATCACGGACGATAATACGGTTGAGCTCACAGAATTCCAGACATGGTCTAAGGGTACCACCTTTTTTTTTACAAAGAAAAACCCAGTAGACACTGGGGATTTGGATGGTCTGATATGACCCTTCGCCAAGCTCTCGGTGATATACTCTCGCATAGCCTTTCTTTCGGGCTCGGAAAGATTATACAACCAAGATTTGGGCAGTTTAGCTCCAGGAATAAGATTGACGGGACAATCATACTCCCGATGCAGGGGTAACTCCTGGTTACCACTCTCAGAAAACACATCAGAAAATTCGGAAATGAATGAGGGTACAGTTTTATTGGTGACCACAGAGAAAGATGCATTAAGACAGTTGTCCATGCAAAAATCACTCCAATTGAGAATCTGTCTTGCTTGCCAGTCGATGGTAGGGTTATGTTTGCTTAACCATGGTAGACCCTTCAACACATAGCATAAGATAGATTCCTGATGGAATCAGGCATTTTTGGGTAAGAGGTGCAGAATCAATTGCAAAGACAGAAATGCTTTTCTCTAGTGCACTAGTAAGCAACCCATGAAACGAACAAACTGTCCATTAATCATATCTGTAAAGAATAAATCAAGGCAACTGGGACTGAGAAAGCTTGTTGGAAGAACGAGTGAAACGTTTTCAAAAAATCTACAGTAAGTCCAGTTGCCTTGATTTATTCTTTACAGATATACCATGACCTGGATAAATGAGAACTTTCACAGACATGTCCATTAATCAGGTTAATCCCTGTCCCACTATCGATAAATACCTCTATTTCCACCATTTTAGACACTAGCGCCACCTCGTCAGACAGGAGAAATCGAATACAACCAGTAAATGACAAAAGTAAGTTTTCTTGCTCCCCACCCACACCACCAATAGTTATTTGGGGATTAAATGTTTTTCTTTTGTTTTCACCTTGACAGTGAATGTACGGGCAAATATTTACAAATTGTCCCTTCTTTCCACAACAAAATCAGATTCCCTTCATATGCCCAAAGCTCTTGCCAGCATTCTCAGAAGTAGTTCCCCCTAACTGCACAGGCACATCACAAGGCACAACCACAGGTGTCTCTTTACCATAAGTGTCAAAGGAATCCCCCACCTTCTTTGACAGTACATCTTGAGGGTGAGGACCCCTAGATCTCTCCCTCAGGCGTCTATCAAGATGTACAGCAAGGGACATAGCTGCTTCCAATGACTCAGGATTTTTATGAAAGGACAAAGCGTCAAGCAGCCTCTCAGATAGACCCTGACAGAAATGGCTACGGAAATCAGGATCATTCCACTCCGTATCCGTAGCCCATCTCCGCGGAGCGCTCTCCCTCCCGTAAACCACGAAACTTGGTTTCGGCCTGAGAGATCCAATCCGTGTCAACGTAAATAAGAAAAAATTTCATCTACCGACTGGAGGGATGGTAATCCGGTCGGCAGAGAAAAAGCCCACGACTGGGTGTCATCTTTAAGCAAAGAAATGATCATACCCAGACGTTGACTCTCGTTCCCAGAAGAGTATGGACGCAGCTTAAAGTATAAATTACATGACTCTCTGAACTGGATGAAATTGTCTCTACCCCCAGAAAATCTGTCCGGGAGAGCCACCTTCGGTTCAGGGCAGGCCTCTTACCCACCACCGGAACCAGCCGCCTATGGTTTCTTAATCTGTAAGGCTGTCGTGCGGAGGTCTGCTACCTTCAAAGACAGCCCCTGCATCCGTTCGACCAGTGCAGACATAGAATCCATAGCTGCACTGACCTGAACAAAAAATGGCAGTAGATTATTTCACGGATGAGGTAAAGGCATAAACATCACACCGACAAACAGCAAGGAAGGAAAAAGCCACTAGGCCTCAATGCTAGGGAAGGGAAAGGGTCACCACCTAAAGAACCCTACTCCTGGCACTGACTCCTAACCGTATGGCCACCCCTTGAAGGTAGAAATGCCCATACACAGGAACCTGGAAGCCCTGGAGACGCTGAAGAGCCCTAAAGATATTGGCAGGGCTGAGACAACCCGTTCCTTCCAAGATGAAGGAACAAGGTTCTCCCTGAGGCCTAGTAACCACAACCAAGGGGAAAAGACAAAATACAAACAAGCGAGACACTTAGCTTCTGTTGTAGAAGGATGAGCAGGAACTCAGAGAGAACCACACTCCAGCGCTTTCCAAAACCAAATGAAGCAATCTACCGCATAGTCAGAAGGGTGGGGTCAGAATACAAAGGGTAGAAGTGATGACCACTGAGCATCAGCTGAGACAAGGGAAGTGGTCATTAACCCTATCAACACTGAATCAAGAGAAATCAAGGAGGCTGTTAGATTCCTCCACGCTCAGCCAATCTCCTTGTTCTCCTGACATCAGTCACCTGATGTCATGCCCCACTCTGACGATGTGCGGAGGTTAGCCAGGATTGCAGCACGAGTCTAGTATTCGTTTTGATGCTGTGCTGGATCCGCCTCGCATCAGGTGCACTGGGTGGAGTCATTAGTTTAAATGGTCTCCAGCTAAAGTGCTCTGAGCGGATTATACTGTTCGTTAGTGTCTGGGAAGTTTGGAAGGAAGGTTGACTGTTTGTTCCTGCTCTCAGCAGATAAGTGTCTTTTCTTGTTTGGTTGTTTATGTCATCTTTCCCATCCAGGTTCTGTGCGACCTGGCTGCTCCTTCCTCCCCACTTCACCATCTCAGGGAGTTCAGGGTTCTGTTAAATTAGGCTGGTGGACACAGCAAATCTACCATCAAGGTTTGTCTGTGGGCTGAACATTGCAGGGAAAGAGGTCAGGGATAAATTAGGAGGTGACCCTTCCCCTGTCTCTCGTCCAGAGCCTGGTTGGTGTGTTGTCTGTTTAACTGTGCACGTCCGCCGTGACATTATAATCCGCCATACTGTGACCGCCATTTTTCAGTGTTTATGTGATGGCGTCAATTGATGCACTGGTTGACCGCATGCAGGGTTTGTCCCTGGAGGTTGCGGATCTACGTAGTACGGTCACACAGTGTCAGAGGGTGTTGGCTTCAGGTACAGGTCAAATTGTTGGGGAGCCTAACGTCGCTCTTCCGGAGAAATTTGCAGGGGGTACTGATGATTTTTTCCGCTTCAAGGAATCATGTAAGTTGTACTTTCGATTGTGCCCATTTTCATCAGGTAATGAGGATCAGAGGGTGGGTATCGTCATGTCTTTGCTGAAAGGGGACGCGCAATCCTGGGCTTTTTCCCTGCCGCCGGGTTCTCTGGCTCTCCGGTCGGTGGAGGAATTTTTTAAAGCCCTGGGATTGATTTACGATGACCCAGATCGAGTTTCGATGGCAGAGTCAAAATTACGTAACTTACTACAGGGTAAACATACTGCTGAGGTTTACTGCACAGAGTTTAGGAGGTGGGCTACTGAGTCAGGGTGGAACGACCCCACGTTACGTAGCCAGTTTTGTCAGGGGTTATCTGAAAGGTTGAAGGATGCTCTGGCTTTTCATGAATACCCAGATACTTTGGAAAATGCAATGTCTTTGGCGATACGTTTGGATAGACGTATCAGAGAGAGGTGTATGGGTCCCTCTGTGCTGGGGATTCCTCCCGCGTGTGGTTTTGTTTCACCAGCTGCCCAGGGAGATATTGCTTGTTATTCTGGAGTAGGAGAGGAACCCATGCAGTTAGGTCAGATATCTTTCAATTCGGATAGTAGAGACTTTCGTAAAGCGCACAATTTATTGTTTCTTTTGTGGAAAGAGGGGTCATTTTGTTTTTTCTTGTCCGTATGTTGAATCACAGGGGAAAGTGATAAAGAAAAAAGAAAAAGAAAAAAAAAAACTCCCTCACACTTGGTAGTATGAATGGTGTGGTAGAGCAGACTGGTATGCAAGTTCCCTGCAGTTCCCGTTTTCTCCTTTCAGCTATAGTGGCGCTAGAGTCTCGAAATGTGTTTGTTGATGTTTTTCTTGATTGTGGTGCTGGGGTAAATTTAATTGTCTTTCTGTTTCTTGAGGGTTTAGGACTAAGTATTTGCACGTTAGAGAACGAGATTCGTGTTTTTGCCATTGATTCTTCCCCTCTTTCTCAAGGGAGCCTTACTCACGTTGTTCATGATATTCATTTTAGGGTGGGTGATTCACATGCTGAGATTATTTCCTGTTTCGTCATGAAGGATTTGCCAGCTCCAATAGTTTTGGGGTTGCCATGGTTGTCTAAACATAACCCAATTATAGACTGGCAGGCGAGACAAATCATTGGTTGGAGCAAGTTTTGTTCGGATAATTGTCTTGTCACATCTATTTCTGAAGTGTCCGTTACGGCCTTGCCTCAGTATCTCTCAGATTTTTCGGACGTGTTTGCGGAGGGTGGGGCTCAGAAATTGCCCCCTCATCGTGACTATGATTGTCCTGTGAATCTCATTCCGGGGGCTAAGTTGCCCAAGTCTCGGCTCTACAACCTCTCTCAACCCGAGAGAGAGGTCATGCGAAAGTATGTCGCCGAGAGTTTGGCAAAGGGTCATATTAGACCATCTAAGTCTCCAGTGGCTGTAGGTTTGTTCTTCGTGAAGAAGAAAGATGGATCACTGAGACCGTGTTTGGATTTCCAGGAGCTGAATCGTATTACAGTCCGGGATCCATTTCCCCTGCCTTTGATCTCTGATCTTTTTGATCAGATTGTTGGAGCCAAGGTGTTCTCCAAGTTGGATTTGAGAGGAGCATACAATCTGATCAGGATCAAGGAGGGGGATGAGTGGAAAACGGCCTTCAATACGCACGAGGGTCATTTTGAGAACCTGGTAATGCCTTTTGGGTTGACGAATGCGCCAGCGGTATTTCAGCGGTATTTCATCATTTGGTGGGGAGGTTCGTAGTAGTCTACCTTGATGACATTTTAATTTATTCTCCTGATCTGAAGACCCATCAGGATCATGTGAGACAGGTTTTGACGATCCTGCGGGAGAATAAGTTATACGCCAAATTGGAGAAATGTTTGTTTGCGGTGCAAGAGCTTCCATTTTTGGGATACATGCTTTCTGATTCTGGTTTTCGTATGGACCCCGAAAAGGTCCGAGCGGTTCTGGAGTGGATATCAGAAAGCTTTGATGCGATTTTTGGGGTTTACGAATTATTATAGAAAATTTTTTTTTAATTATTCCACGTTAGTCAAACCTCTTACTGATATGACCAAGAAGGGCGCTGATGTCTCTATCTGGTCGGATGAGGCATTGCAGGCCTTTTCGGCTATTAAGGAGCGTTTTGCGTCTGCTCCCATTCTGGTGCAGCCGGATGTATCTCAGCCATTCGTGGTCGAGGTTGATGCATCAGAGGTGGGGGTTGGGGCGGTGCTTTCGCAGGGTCCTTCTCCTGGCAAGTGGGTCCCGTGTACCTTCTTCTCCAGGAAGCTCTCGGTCGCCGAGAGGAATTATGATGTTGGAGATAGGGAGTTGTTGGCGATCAAGTTGGCCTTTGAAGAATGGCGTCACTTGTTAGAGGGGGCTTCTCACCCCGTTACTGTGTATACAGACCATAAGAATTTGGCTTACCTGCAATCTGCCAAGCGTCTGAACCCTAGACAGGCCAGATGGTCATTGTTTTTTACCAGGTTCAATTTCGTGGTTACCTTTCGCCCAGGGGTCAAGAACGTCAAGGCAGATGCCTTGTCTCGCAGCTTCCCTGGGGAGGTGATTCAGAAGATCCAGCGCCGATTTTGGCGGATGGAGTGGTGGTCTCCGCTTTGTACCCTGAATTAGAGATGGAGGTGTTGGGAGCTCAGGAGGGGGCTCCTGGTTCGTGTCCCCCAGGGAGGTTGTTTGTTCCTGAGGGCCTACGATACAAGGTGTTCAAGGAACATCACAATACTGTTCTCGCTGGACATCCTGGTGGTAAGTCCACCTGTGATCTGGTGTCCCGGAGGTTCTGGTGGCCAGGTTTGCGTAAGAGTATTGAAAATTACGTGGCAGCTTGTGAAACCTGCGCTTGGTCTAAGGTTGCTCATACTCGACCGCCTGGTTCACTTCTTCCATTGTCTATACCATCTCGTCCTTGGACACATTTGTCCATGGACTTTATTACGGACCTACCGAGTGATTTTGGTGGTAGTCGATCGTTTCAGTAAAATGGCTCACTTTATACTACTAACAAGTCTGCCTAACGCTAAGACTCTGGCGCAGATTTTTGTGGATAATATTGTTAAATTGCACGGTATTCCTTCGGATATTGTCTCTGATAGGGGCACGCAGTTTGTCTCCAGGTTTTGGAGGGCGTTCTGCTCTCGACTTGGCATTCAACTTTCTTTCTTGTCGGCTTTTCATCCACAGTCGAATGGTCAGACTGAGCGTACCAATCAAAACCTGGAGACCTACTTGAGGTGCTTTGTGGCTGAGAATCAGGAGGACTGGTCCTCATTCTTGCCCTTAGCAGAATTTGCATGGAATAACCGTAGGCAGGAGTCCACGGGTAAGTCGCCATTTTTTGGCGCATACGGTTTCCATCCTCAGTTTGGTACCTTTTCTGGGTCTGGTTCCTCCGGGATGCCAGAGGAGGAGAGATTCTCTTCTGCCTTATCCTCTATCTGGCGGGGGATTCAAGGGAATTTGGAGAGGATGGGTGAGAGGTATAAACGAATGGCTGACAGGAGACGTGTGACTGGTCCGGACCTGTGTGTGGGTGATTTGGTGTGGTTGTCCACTAGGAATATCAAGTTGAGAATGCCATCTTGGAAACTGGGTCCAAGATTTGTTGGTCCATATAAGATTTCTGCTGTGATCAATCCTGTGGCATTTCGACTTGATCTGCCGCAGACTTGGAGGATCCACGATGTCTTCCACAAGTCTTTACTAAAAAAATATGTTAAACCGGTGGTACCATCGCCATTGCCTCCTCCTCCTGTTCTGGTAGAGGGAAACTTGGAGTTCGAGATCTCCAGGATTCTCGACTCGACCTGGTTCACTGGAGGGGATACGGTCCTGAGGAGAGGATGTGGGTTCCAGCGTCAGATGTCAACGCCAGCCGTCTGGTGAGGGCCTTTCATAGGTCCCATCCGGATAAGGTTGGTCCAGGGTGTCCGGAGGTCACCCGTAGAAGGGGGGGTACTGTCATGCCCCACTCTGACTATGTGCGGAGGTCAGCCAGGATTGCAGCACGAGTCTAGCGGGTTTGAATGAACAGCTTACCTTTACTTGTTTTTTGTGAGTTTAGGTTCTTGGAATTCCTGTCTCTGTTTGACCCGTCACTTCATCCTCATTTGATAATTGACTAAAAGCTTATCGACACGTGAAGTGTCATTTCGTATGTAGGTCCTTTTTTACATCAGGAAGGCCTCTTTATCATTTATTAGTATTGTATCTATTTATTAAATATACATTTTATAAACCATATTTCATTTGCAGATTGTATGTGGTTTCACACCTGATGTATCTAGTTGAACATTGGCTCCAAAATATCCATCTGTGTTTTTACAACTGTCAATTCAACCTCTGCTCGTTATCTGGCCATCTCCCAATGTCTTCCCCACTGTCTCCTTCTGGGTTCCCCCCTCCCACAGTGGGCTGTCCTGGTCTTCCTGTACCCATTCCTTGATCCATCTATAAAGAATGAATAAAATACAGTCGATTTGGGGCAGTAGTAGAAAAGATCGTACAGTGGAACGCATAACCACGCCCCTTTTTATCGCTGTGGAACGCATGAGCTTTTACCTGCATTTATCGTTGACACAGGCGGCTCATGATTGGGTGTGGATGGTGGAACGCATAACCACACCCCCCTTTTTAATCACGGTGGAACGCATGGGTCGGAGCTGGCTGCATACTGATGATGCAGGCGGCGTCTGATTGGATGCCGGAGGTGGAACGCACGGCCATCTTGGCAATCCTGGCGTGCGTTCCAGCAGCGATCAGAGATACACAGCTATGAGAGAAGAAAGTTGGGGAGCATGATTCAGATACCGGCAGTGAGTTGAATATGATGATTGGGGTCATTTGTTATATACCACCATCTAAAGAGTGGTATTATCTAATCCTGCTTTATCTACCTGGATGTCTGCATCACATGGGGTAATGGGGATGATGTGATTGGTCCTGGATTTTTGGGGGGACCGCCCTCACCTGCAGGGTATAAATAGTCAGCCTGTGAATCTGCAACTTGGAGCATCATTTTTCTGCCCCCTGGAGCACCCCTGACTGCGGACCACTATATGGAGAGATCTCAGGATGGGATAAGTACAACATATACATGAGTTCTATCGTCATTAATCTGTCCCTTCCTGTATTATTGTTATGGTCTACTAAAGTGGAACACCGCCTCG
Source organism: Bufo bufo (assembly GCF_905171765.1). NCBI lineage: Eukaryota > Metazoa > Chordata > Amphibia > Anura > Bufonidae > Bufo > Bufo bufo. The sequence continues at coordinate 265,033,586 of NC_053393.1, forward strand.
GGGTGCTCCAGCTATTTTGGTTCTTTTCTTTCATCTTTTTATGAAAAGGGCCATGTAGCCGCTTCATTCTAGCAGCAATCTATTTTCTTTTTACCTCTTAATATAGTCTCCTGATGAACCTTTTGATCTAAGGGGAAACGCGTTGAGACCTTGTACGGAGTGTTATACCCCATGTCATGAGATTTTTTGACTGAGTGTAGCAAACAAATTTTTGGTAGAGAGTTACCCATTGGTATAAAACGTCTTTATCATTCTATTGCACATTCACCATTTTTCTGACATGGTGGATTATCAAATTACACCACTGTGACTATCATTTCTGAGATTTTGAAATCGACTGCTGAACAATAACCGTTGTTACTACATGTCTTTCTACATCAATGTAAATGTATTGCCACCTATCTTTATTAAGTGTGCGTACATTGATTTTCGGCAATTGAAGAGACAATCAGCCCTGGTGTGATTTTTATCCACTGATCACTGTTTGGTCGTTGCTCTTGCCTTGGAATAACTGTATCCTTCAGTTTCTTGTTTAACCAATGTTGACGTATGATCTGGATACTTACATGTCGTGAGAAATATCTTTACCTTGACCGCTGTAGAATAACCGTTTGCTCGTTTATCCTTAAACTACTTTTGATGCATGACCTGGACATCCATATGGGTCTTTTTGCTACAAGGGCCTACTAAGGACAGACTAGGCACGGGGACGGAGTGTTCTCACCATCAGGGTGCATCTCCGGGCTGAGAGAAGTCCAGGGACACCTTAGGGATACACCAGAGACCCAGATGGTTTGTCGTGTGGTTGTACTATCAACACGAGCCACCTTGTCTGTCACTTTCATCTGGCCTCCAGTGTCTGTTTGTGAGTGTTGTATGTTTATTAGTCCCCAGGTGAGGGGTTGTGTAATATTTTAAACGTGATATTAAAAGTTATATTTTAGGTAGTTGGCTCCTGTGATTAGTATTCGTTTTGATGCTGTGCTGGATCCGCCTCGCATCAGGTGCACTGGGTGGAGTCATTAGTTTAAATGGTCTCCAGCTAAAGTGCTCTGAGCGGATTATACTGTTCATTAGTGTCTGGGAAGTTTGGAAGGAAGGTTGGCTGTTTGTTCCTGCTCTCAGCAGATAAGTGTCTTTTCTTGTTTGGTTGTTTATGTCATCTTTCCCATCCAGGTTCTGTGCGAGCTGGCTGCTCCTTCCTCCCCACTTCACCATCTCAGGGAGTTCAGGGTTCTGTTAGTTTAGGCTGGTGGACACAGCAAATCTACCATCAAGGTTTGTCTGTAGGCTGAGCATTGCAGGGAAAGAGGTCAGGGATAAATTAGGAGGTGACCCTTCCCCTGTCTCTCGTCCAGAGCCTGGTTGGTGTGTTGTCTGTTTAACTGTGCACGTCCGCCGTGACACCTGATAGTCACGGGAAAGGCAGCATAACATAAAGTCAGCTATGTGTGCCAGTGTCCCAACAGACAAGACTTTGCTGTCCTCATCAGGAGGATGACTCTCAATCTCCTCATCCTCTTCCCCCTCTTCGGCCCATCCACGCTAAACAGATGGAATAAACCTGCTATGGGTACTACCCTCTGTAGCGGAGGTAACCTTCTCCAGCTCCTCCTCCTCATCATTATCCAATTCGCACTGAGAAGACGAACTGAGGGTGGTCTGGCTATCACCCTGTGTACTGTCTTCCCCCATTTCTCCCTCTTCCACATGCAAAGCGTCCGACCTTCATTGTGAGCAGCGAGCGTTTCAGTAGACACAGAAGTGGGATGGTTGCGCTGATAATAGCGGCATCACCGCTCACCATCTGGGTAGGTTCCTCCAAGTTGCGTAAAACCTCACAGAGGTCAGACATTCGCTTGTGAAGAGCGGAAGCTGACTGGAAAGACGACGACCATGTTGCAGCTGGTATTCCACTACTGCCCTCTGCTGCTCACAAAGCCTGGCCAACATGTAGGTAGAGATAGCCTTGCGGTTCGCCCGGCGGTCTTTTCGCAGCGAACTTTGCTCGTTCGCGAATTGCCGAATGAGCGAACATATGGCGATGTTCGCATGTGCCATATTCTTTTGCATTGTGCCAAAATTTGACCCATGACACATCCATGAGGTGGGACAGGACAGCCAATTGAGAGGTTTCAGCACATGGACACACCCCCACCCTATAACAGAACCCGATCTGGCAGCCATTTTACATTCTGTGTTTTGCCAGTGTAGTGAGAGGTTGCTTTGTGGAGCAGGGACAGACTGTTAAGGACACCAAACGCTAGCTAGTATATTATAGTGCATTTGTATTGTGCAGCAGTTGTGTGCGGTTCTGCACGATACCGCAGGCATATAGAGGGACAAGCGTTAATGGAACAACTATTTGCAATAGGTGTAATTTACCTGTTGCCCTAAAAAAAAAATGATTGAGGGTTGCGATATACCTGCTTCCACAAAATATTGATTGAGGGTGCAATATAACTGCTTCCACAAAATATTGATTGAGGCCTGCAATACACCGGCTTCCACAAAATACAGATTGAGGGGTGCGATATACCTGCTTCTACAAATATTGATTCAGGCGTTCTATATACCTGTTTCCACAAAATATTGATTGAGGGGTGTGATAGACTTGCTTCCACAAAATACTGATTGAGAGGTGCAATATACCTGCTTCCACAAAATACTGATTGAGGGGTGCGATAAACCTGCTTCCACAAAATGCTGATTGAGGGATGCGATATACCTTCTTCTATAAAATACTGATTGAGGGGTGTGATATACCTGCTTCCACCAAATATTGATATAGGGGTTCTATATACCTGTCTCCACAAAATACTAATTGAGAGGTGCAATATACCTGCTTCTACAAAATATTGATTAAGGGGTTCTATATACCTGCTCCACAAAACATTGATTGAGGGGTGCAATATACCTGCTTCCACAAAATACGGATAAAGTGGTTTGATATACCTGCTTACACAAAATACAGATTGAGGGGTGTGATATACCTGTTTCCACAAAATACTGATTAAGGGGTTTGATATACCTGCTTCCACAAAATAATGATTAAGGGGTTTGATATGTCTGTTGCCACAAAATACTGATTGAGGGGTGCGATATACCTGCTTCTACAAAATAATAATTAAGGGGTTCTATATACCTGCTTCCACAAAATACTGATTGAGGGGTGCGATATACCTGCTTCTACAAAATACTGATTGAGGGGTGCGATATTCCTGCTTCTACAAAATACTGATTAAGGGGTTTTATATACCTGCTTCCACAAAATACAGATTGAGGGGTGCAATATACCTGCTTCTACCAAATATTGATTCAGGTGTGATATACCTGCTTCCACAAAATACTGATTGAGGGGTTTGACATACCTGCTTACACAAAATACTGATTGAGGGGTGCAATATACCTGCTTACACCAAATATTGATTCAGGTGTTCTATAAACCTGTTTCCACAAAATACTGATTGAGGGGTGCAATATAGTTGCTTCTAAAAATACTAATTATGGGGTTCTTTATACCTGCTTCCACAAAATACTGATTGAGGGGTGCAATATACCTGCTTCCACAAAATACTGGATGAGGGGTGCGATATACCTGCTTCCACAAAATACTGATTAAGGGGTTTGATATGCCTGTTGCCACAAAATATTGATTGAGGGGTGCGATATACCTGCTTCTACAAAATAATGATTAAGGGATTCTATATACCTGCTACCACAAAATACTGATTGAGAGGTGCGATATACCTGCTTCCACAAAATACTGATTGAGCGGTGCAATAATCCTGCTTCCACAAAATACTGATTAAGGGGTTTGATATACCTGCTTCCACAAAATACAGATTGAGGGGTGTGATAAACCTGCTTCCACAAAATACAGATTAAGGGGTTTAATATACCTGCTTCCACAAAAATACGGATTGAGGGGTGCGATATACCTGCTTATACAAAATACTGATTAAGGGCTTCTATATGACTGCTTCCACAAAATTCTGTTTGAGGGGTGCAATATACCTGTTTCCACCAAATATTGATTGATGCCTGCGATACACTGGCTTCCACAAAATACTGATTAAGGGGTGCGATATACAGTGGGGCAAAAAAGTATTTAGTCAGCCACCAATTGTGCAAGTTCTCCCACTTAAAAAGATGAAAGAGGCCTGTAGTTTTTGGATTATAGGTACACTTCAACTATGAGAGACAGAATGGGGGGAAAGAATACAGGAAATCACATTGTAGGATTTCTAATGAATTAATTGGTAAATTCCTCTAAAAGATATTGGTCACCTACAAACAAGCAAGATTTCTGGCTCTCACAGACCTGTAACTTCTTTAACAGGCTCCTCTGTCCTCCACTCGTTACCTGTATTAATGGCACCTGTTTGAACTTGTTATCAGTATAAAAGACACCTGTCCACAACCTCAAACAGTCACACTCAAAACTCCACTATGGCTAAGACTAAAGAGCTGTCAAAGGACATCAGAAACAAAATTGTAGACCTGCACCAGGCTGGGAAGGCTGAATCTGCAATAGGCAAGCAGCTTGATGTGAAGAAATCTACAGTGGGAGCAATTATTAGAAAATGGAAGACATACAAGACCACTGATAATCTCCCTCGATCGTCGGCTCAACGCAAGATCTCACCACGTGGGGTCAAAATGATCACAAGAACTGTGAGCAAAAATCCAAGAACCACACAGGGGGACCTAGTGAATGACCTGCAGAGAGCTGCGACCAAAGTAAAAAAGGCTACCATCAGTAACACACTATGCCACCAAGGACTCAAATCCTACAGTGACAGACGTATCCCCCTGCTTAAGCCAGTACATGTCCGGGCCCGTCTGAAGTTTGCTAGAGAGCATTTGGATGATCCAGAAGATGATTGGGAGAATGTCATATGGTCAGATGAAACCAAAGTATAACTTTTTGGTAAAAACTCAACTCGTCGTGTTTGGAGGAGAAAGCATGCTGAGTTGCATCCAAAGAACACTATAACTACTGTGAAGCATGTGGGTGGAAACATCATGCTTTTGGGGCTGTTTTTCGGCAAAGGACCAGGACGACTGATTGATCTGTGTAAAGGAATGAATGAATGGGGCCCTGTATCGTGGGATTTTGAGTGAAAACCGCCTTCCATCAGCAAGGGCATTGAAGACGAAACGTGGGGTCTTTCAGCATGACAATGATCCCAAAAAAAACGCCCGGGCAACAAAGGAGTGGCTTCTTAAAAATAATTTTCAAGGTCCTGGAGTGGCCTAGCCAATCTCCAGATCTCAACCACAAAGAAAACCTTTGGAGGGAGTTGAAAGTCCGTGTTGCCCAACGACAGCCCCAAAACATCACTGCTCTAGAGGAGATCTGCATGGAGGAATGGGCCAAAATACCAGCAACAGTGTGTGAAAACCTTATGAAGACTTACAGAAAACATTTGACCTTTGTCATTGCCAACAAAGGGTATATAACAAAGTATTGAGATGAACTTTTGTTATTGAACAAATACTTATTTTCCACCATAATTTGCTAATAAATTCTTTTAAAATCAGACAATGTGATTTTCTGGATTTTTTTTTCACATTACGTCTCTCATAGTTGAGTTATACCTATGATGATAATTACAGGCCTATCTCATCTTTTTAAGTGGGAGAACTTGCACAATTGGTGGCTGACTAAATACTTTTTTGCCCCACTGTACCTGCTTCTACAAAATACTGATTAAGGGGTTCTATATACCTGCTTCCACAAAGTACAGATTGAGGGGCGCAATATACCTGCTTCAACCAAATATTGATTCAGGTGTTCTATATACCATTTTCCAAAAAATACTGATTGAGGAGTGTGATATACCTGCTTCTACAAAATACTGATTAAGGGGTTCTATATGCCTGATTCCACAAAATACTAGTTAAGGGGTGTGATAGACCAGCTTCCACCAAATATTGATTGAGGCCTGCAATATACCTGCTTCCACAAATACTGTTCTTCTCTAGGGACTTTGGAACAGGGTCATTTTGAAATTGACAGACAGAGGAAGACACCAGGCCGGAGCCGAAGTGGGAAGTTGGAGAAGGTGCGTGCGATTACGTCAAAGGACGCAACAGATTTGGTTGAGTGGCTCACTCAGCCTTCCGCTTCTGCACCCTCTTCATCCTCTGTATCTGCACCCTCCTCACTCTCTGCTGTGTGCACCCCCAAAGACAACACCACCACCCACACCATCATAGCCCCTCCTCCACTCGAGTCAGAGGAATTCTTTTCCCATCCATTCCCAGACCTTACTGATGCACAGCCATTCTTGGCATTGGACGAAGAAGTGGAGGTAGCAATGGCCGCCACCCAGCGGTCTGACGACAGTACTTAGATCAGCCCAAGGAGGGTGGTCCCCGCTGTTGCTGCCTACTCCGAGATTTCTAATGTCAATGGTGGTGAACAATACGATGATGAGGTGTCGATGGAAGTCAGGTGGGTGCCCACAAGAGAGGTAGAGGAGGGGAGTTCAGAGGTAGAGATGGAGCAGCAGATAGGGAGGAGAAGGAAGAGAAGCAGGCAGAACTCGCAGTGCACAGGAGGAACAAATCAGACTGCAAATGTATCTGGAGCGAGCCATCCACCATGCACACTCACATCTGGAGCTCCCAGGACTCCGGCACATGGCTAGACAGTGTGGGCTTTTTTAACATGTCAGCTGCTGTCAATAGTGTTGCCATCTGCAGCCTGTTCTGTCAACCCATAAGTCGTGGTAAGCCCAACACTCACCTAGGGATGACCGCCTTAAGAAGGCACCTGGCCTCCAATCATGAGCCCAGTGGGAGCAACGCCATCAGAATCCACAAAACCACACTCCACATCCTGCCTCTTCTCCTGCTTAATGAATTCCCAGGGGGGGCTACTCCATCTGAGACAAGTCAGCAGGAGTCTGAAGAGGAGTCAGAGGGGGATGGTGGCTGGGGGGAGGAGAAACAAGAAGGCTTTGAGGGGGACTTTAAACATTTCGGGGATCCCTAGTGAGGTCCGTGGCTGGGGGAGAAGACCGAGGACGATATTCTCCTGGGCGATGAGCAGGAGCCAGGGTGCTCCACCGCTTCCAATTTAGTGCAAATGGGGGCCTTCATGCTCCAGTGTTTGAAGAGGGACCCCCGTATAAAAAGCATAAACAGCAAGGACTAGTAATGGGTGGCAATGTACTTAGACCCCCGGTACAAACACAAAAAGGCGGACATGTTACCATCATCACAGAGGGCTGTCAGAATGCAGCATTTCCAGGCCTTGCTGTGAGAGATGCTGCATTCTGCTGTTACGGGCGCTGGCAGAGGAATTTCCACCCACAGCGAAACAGGTGCGGGTACCAATCCTACCGCGTCTGCAAGAAGAGGGCGGTTTGAAGATGTGTTGGTCTCTTCGGATATGAGATCATTCTTGCATCCAACCCATCGAGAGCCGCCCTCCGGATCCAGCCTCAAGGAACGCCTAGACCAACAGGTGTCCGACTACATCAGGTTAACAGCCGATGCATAATTCTTGGGGCCTGTACTCCACTGGCCTACAGTAAAATTGTTATGCACTGACCCCCTAATATGCCTCCAGCCACATAATCACTTGTTCTTTTCTGTCCGGTGAATGCTTAATGTTTGGGGCCTGTACTCCACTGGCCTACAGTAAAATTGTTATCTACTGACCGCCTAATATACCTCCAGCCACATAATCACCTGTTATTCTCTGTCAGGTGAATGCATAATTTTTGGGGCCTGTACTCCGCTGGCCTACAGAAAAATTGTTATCCACTGACTGTCTAATATACCTCAAGCCACATAGTCACTTGTTCTTTTCTGTCAGGTGAATGCATAATTTTTGGGGCCTGTATTCCACTGGCCTACAGTAAAATTGTTATCCACTGACCGCCAAATATACCTCCAGCTACATAATCACTTGTTTTTTTATGTCAGGTGAATGCATAATTTTTGGGGCCTGTACTCCACTGGACTACAGTAAATTGTTATCCACTGACCGTGTAATATTCGTCCAGCCACATAATCACTTGTTCTTTTCTGTCAGGTGAATGCATAATGTTTGGGGCCTGTACTCCACTGGACTACAGTAAAATTGCTATCCACTGACTGTCTAATATACCTCCAGCCACATAATCACTTGTTTTTTTCTGTCCAGTGAATGCCTAATGTTTGGGGCCATACTCCACTGGCCTGCAGTAAAATTGTTATCCACTGACCACCTAATATACCTCCAGCCACATAATCACTTGTTCTTTTCTGTCCGGTGAATGCCTAATGTTTGGGACCTGTAATCCACAAGTTTGCAGTAAAATTGTTATGCACTGACCGCCTAATATGTCTCCAGCCACTTAATCACTTGTTCTTTTCTGTCAGGTTAATGCATAATTTTTGGGGCCTGTACTCTACTGGCCTGCAGTAAAAATGTTATCCACTGAACGTCTAATATACCTCTAGCCACATAATCACTTGTTCCAGCGCGTGCTCACATCGCACAACAGTTGGTGAGCTGGCAATTGCAAGTGCTGCTATGGCGTTGCCAGATCGGCTGAAGCTTTAGATGACTTTCAGAAATGAGCACACACGCGGCACACCTTCAACAGTAGCTCAGGCAGATTGGGCTAAGTTTTGAGAAACCGCTGAACCACTAAGTTGAACACGTGGGCTAGGCATGGTATGTGTGTGAGCTTGCTGAGCTCCAAAGCCGCCACCAAGTTACAGCCATTATCAGACACAACCATGCCTGGTTTTAGGTTGAATGGCGAGAGCCACAGCTCAGTCTGGTCCCTTATACCCTGCCACAGGTCTGCAGCAGTGTGCTGTTTGTCAGCTAAGCAAATTAGTTTCAGCACGGCCTGTTTCCGCTTCCCAACTGCGGTGCTACACTGCTTCCAACTACTGACTGATGGCTGATTGGTGCTGCAAGATGAGAATTCAGAGGTGGAAGTGGAGGTGGAGTTGGAGGAGGAGAAGGGGGGTTGCAGCCACCAATGTAGGAAGTAGGGCCCGCAATCCTTGGCAACGGTAGCACCTGTGCCATCCCAGGGTACGACTCGCTCCCGGCCTCCAAAACGTTCACCCAGTGTGCCGTCAGGGAAATGTAGCATCCCTGGCCAAAAGCACTTGTCCATGTGTCAGTCTTTAAGTATACCTTCCCAATAACTGTGTTGGTCAGGGCACGGTTGATGTTACGGGTAGTGATGGAGGAACATCACGTTTCGCGAACAGGACATTTCGCGAACGCGATCACAATCGCACGAATGCGATCAAATGTTTGCGAACCGCAAGTTTGCGGCGGGTCCTATTCACTTTAAAGTCATGCGAACCTGGAAAACCATCAGCTCATATTTGCAGCCAAGAAATAATTACTAGAAGTGCACAAATAGTCCCACAACATGGACAGTGACATACCAGATGTATTATTCGAATTTGTGATCTCCATTCATAATTTTTTTCAATGCAAAATATCGGCATGTGTAAAACATACGCGCATGTGCAAATGCACTATACAGTACCCAAATGCACAATAAAGAAAGTATATTGGTATATAACACCCCGCTTCAATCAGTTTTTTGGGGGGGCGACTGGTATATCACACCAGTAGAAATTATTTGTTCCAATAACGCTTGTCCCTCTATATACCTGCAGTATCGAAGCAGAACCGCACACAACTGCCGCACAATACAAATGCATAATAATATACTTTCTAACATAGAAAGTATATTATAACATTGTACAAGGAAGGCAATCCATTAGAATATACATAAAGATAAAACATAACCTTTAATAATGTTACTATGAGGGTCCATTCACACATCCGTAAGTGTTTTGCGAATCCGCAAAACACAGACACCGGCAATGTGCATTCTGCAATTTGCGGACCGCACATCGCCGGCACTATAATAGAAAATGCCTAATCTTGTCTTCAATTGCGAATAGGACATGTTCTATTTTTTTGCAGAAATGGAAGCACGGATGCGGAAGTGCGGATCCGCAAATGCGGATGCGGACAGCACATTCCGGCACCATTGAAAATGAATGGGTCTGCACCCGTTCCGCAAAATTGCCGGAACCTATGCGGACCCATTTTGCGGACGTCTGAATGGAAGAGATATCCCTCAAAATGAAAATAAATTAAATTATTAAAGTTAAGCAAAAAGCATAGATGTGGTAGGCAATAACAAGTGCTCGGCGGCACCAAATCAGAAACCATATGTCTTACCACAATCCGGGGGGTTCCAGTGCACATCCATGAATCTCTGAGGGAAAGCAAAAAACATCTATCTCTGGGCTAGATGATGATGTGGTATTGAAGGACAGGGTGGGCAAAGAACGGTCCCTGATACTGCCCTACAGGGTGGTGCTATTCAGGCCCTGATAGCCTAACCACAGACCACCTGCCCTGATCAGAGCGACCCCGTCCGGAACCTTACCCTATATAAAAATGGCCCAAGTAAGCCCCTAGCCCCTAGTTCCTGACTTCCAGGTGATCACTATATAGATCTATGTGTTTTTGACTCATTATAAAAGTATATTATAAGTATATCGCACCCCTCTGTGTGTCACACCTATCGATAGCACACCTATACCAGTCCTTAAAAGGACTTTTGTGGCCTATTAGCTAGCGTTTGGTGTCCTTAACAGCCTGTCCCTGCTCCACACAGCAACTTCTACCTAGACTGCCTTAGCACTGAATGTTAGGATCCTGGAATTTAATATGGAGGGATCCGCATGGGATTTTGATCATTACAGGTCAATATGTGAGGTTTTGGCGGGAGATTTTCCCGCCGAAAGTGGTGGTCAGGGTGGCTAAATTTAGCCAGTGTTGCTGGGTGGAGGTCAAGGGTCTGGGATTGGCTAGTTAGGGCACCTATAGAGGATGGTTGCTGGGCAGATTAATTGTTGATGCCCAGCAACAGTTAGGTCATTGGGTGTTGATTTGTGGGGATGGGGTTTGTTTGTGTATATATTGCGATGGCTGTCAGTGATTTAGCTGTCAGCCAAGCCGCAAGTGTGGAGCTGCACTCTGCCTGTCTGCCCCTGTGAAGTCTCGCCTGCTTCCTGCGTTCCTGCCTGCCGTACCTGATGGAGGATTTCATCGCTGCCCTGCGGAGCCGTGCTGTGGAGGAAAGAGCGTCTGCCTGGTTTGAAGCTTGCCTGTCGGACCTGTCGCCTGCCTTCCCGGAGTTGCCTGGAGCTGGAGGAGCCTCTTGTGGTGATGGACCGGAGCCTGCGGACCCTGCTGCTGCCTTGCCTGCGCTGCGCTTTTCTCAGCGTGAGAGGAGGCAGCGCACCCGTTTTTCACTTTCTCCATCTAGGTCCTCTGCTGAGCGGCGGCGTCCAGAGAAGCGGCAGGCATCGGAGTCCGGACCCGGAAGTAGCGGCGCGGGTGTGATGTCACTTCCGGTGGTGCAGCAGCTTTCTGTGTCCCCCGGGAACTTTGATGCGGCTGATGGTTCCGGAGGTCCTTTGATTCCTGGGTGCCCTCAGGTGGACGTTCAAGGAAATTCTTCTCTTCGCCGCAGAAGTGGAAAGAGGTCCAGGACTCGCGGACAGCAAGGGCAGCGTCCAGCTCTGCGGCTCCACTCTGGTGTCGAGCTGCGGGCGGATGCGTGCCAGGAAGATACCTCTTTGTCACCAGGAGTGTCATCGCTTTCCCCTCCTTGCAGGACTGAGGCATCGTCTGATGGTGAGTGCCTTAGTGGCTTGGCTCCGGTACTTACCTCCTTGTCCTTTGTCCTCTCCTCTCTTCAAGCTATGATTCTTGCTGTCCCTCTATCTGCTATTCCGTCTGCCGTAGCGGATGATGTTACGTCTGCGTGGCGGTCGGTTGGGCAGAGGGATGAGCAGAATTCTGACAGCGAAGGTTCCCTCCCTCTTCCGTTATTTTGTAAGTGGAAGGGGGTTGCGGAGACTTGTTACAAGAAGGCTCTCCCTTGCGAGATGTCCCCCTTAGGTTTTCATTTGCTTGTCTCTGTTAAAGAAAAAATTTGGCGTAATGAATTTGTTGATATTTTATCTCTTCTGCCTGCATCTAAGGATTTTGTAATTAAATTAGAAAAGCGTGATGAGAAGAATGAGGAGCATCGGCGATGTCCGATTCCTCGGTCGTTCAACAATTGGTTGCAGGCATATTGTATTTTTTGTAGTGTCATGGGTGAGAAATTTCCTCAGAAGTGTTCGGGGTTATTTCAGCATTTAGACAACGTTTTGGAAGCCTATAAGAATTTTGGAGGTGTGGGATGGTTTTCTTATGACGAAGGTGTTAGGCAAAAATTGTCTGTATATCCTGGTATGCGTTGGGGGGCAAAAGATGTGGGTTTGTGGCTCAATTTGTTGGTGTCGCATCTCACGTCCTTTTCCGCTCCTAGGCAGCAGCCGTCCTCAGCAGTTTCTCAGCCGTCTGCTTTGAGGAAGGGCACTTGCTTTGCGTTCAATGAGTCACAGTGTCGATGGCCTTCTTCATGCAAATATCGGCATGAGTGTACGTTTTGCGGAGGCAGCCACCCCATGGTGCATTGCTTTAAGAAAGCCAATCTGCCCTCAGTCATCTGCAAGGGAATATGTTTCAAAGAGCCTGGACTCCAGTAAGGGTAGCGAGCATGGGTCCGTGGTTAGAGCAATATCCAAATCGCAAGATGGCGGAATTACTTCTTGAGGGTTTTTCCGTGGGTTTTCTTTTGCCTTCGTTTTCAGGTTCTGGTTGCGAATGGGTTAATAACCTTTCGTCAGTTAACCAATTCCCGTCTTTGGTGCAGTCGAAATTGATGAAGGAGCTGGAGGCGGATAGGATTTTGGGTCCTTTCTCTTCCCCTCCGTTTGTCAATTTCCGTCTCTCACCATTGGGTATTGTACCTAAGAAGGAACCGAATGCCTTTCGCTTGATTCATCATTTATCTTTCCCTTATGGGGCATCTTTAAATGATGAGATTAATAAGGCCTTGTGTTCTGTAAAGTATGCAACCTTTGACGCTGCAGTGGATATGGTTCGCTCGTTCGGTCAGGGTGCTTTAATGGCAAAGGCCGACGTTCAGTCGGCTTTTCGCTTATTACCTGTTCACCCTGCTTGTTTTAATTCTCTGGGTTTTCTGTTTCAGGGTTTGTTTTATTTTGATAGATGTTTACCTATGGGTTGTTCTGTGTCTTGTTTTTATTTCGAAGCTTTTTCCTCTTTTCTTGAATGGGTTGTGTCTGTTCGGTGCATGAAAGGCACAGTGACGCATTATTTAGATGATTTTTGTTTATAGGTCCGGTTGGTTCCCCAGTTTGTTCTGAGTTGTTGGATTCGTTTTTCCAGGTTTGTTTTGAGTTTGGTGTGCCTTTGTCTGTTGAGAAAACTGTTTATCCTGTTAATTGTTTGGAGTATTTAGGTATTACTATTGATTCAGTAAAGGGTGAATTTCGTCTTCCTCAGGAGAAGGTCACTAGAATTTGTTCAGCGATTTCAGATCTGTTGGGTAGGAGGAAAGCTACGGTTAAGGAGATTCAGTCATTATTGGGTCTTTTGGCTTTCGCATCTAGAGTCATGCCAATGGGTCGGATTTTTTGTCGTCGGTTAGCGGCTTTAATTGCAGGCATTCGTAATCCGGTATTTCATGTTCGTTTGTGTAAGGATAGTAAGGATGATTTAGTGATTTGGTTGGAGTTTTTCAGGAATTATAATGGTCGTTCTTTTTGGCAGGATCAGTTTGTGTTTGCCCCCTCTTTGGAGCTGTTCACGGATGGAGCGGGGGCCTCTGGTTTTGGGGCCTACTGGAATGGGCACTGGTGCGCGGCTGCTTGGCACTCATCTTGGGTGGTTAATGGTGTGAATAAGAATATAGTGGTTCTGGAATTGTTCCCTGTTATAGTGGCTCTGTTTTTATGGGGTAGGTTTTTTGCTAATAAAAGGATCTTTCTGCACACAGATAATAAGGGTGTATTATTTGCGGTTAATTGCTTGTCCTCAAAGTGTCCATTAGTGGTAAAGCTGTTACGCCATTTAGTTTTGCTTTGTTTACAACTGAATATTTGGATAAAGGCGCGTCATATTCCAGGTATAGATAATTCAATTGCTGATGCTCTTTCTCGGTTTCAGTTTCAGAGATTTCGCTCATTGGCGGCGGGGGCCGATTTAGAAGGGGAAGTGTGCCCTCCACATCTGTGGAGTCTGATCTGGTCCTAGGGATGTCGTATCTTCAATCGTCATTAGCCCCAGCAACGTGGTCAGACTATGTCCGTTTGTGGAGTCTTTGGTGTCGTTTTGTGGAAGGTAGAGGTGGGTCCCCCTTTGTGAGTAATGAGGTTTCAGCGTTAGCATTTTGTCTGTCTCTCTCTTTAGGGTTAGGCTAGCTCATGCCACTGTGGTTAGGATTTTGTCGGATGTTTCATTTTTTCTCAGGATTTTGGGGGGGTCCTTCTTTTCTGGAATTTTTCATGGTTAAGCAGATGTTGAAGGGTTATAAGAGAGTTAATTGTTCTTCTGACAGCAGATGTCCTATCTCCCCTGATTTATTGGCTGCTTTGTGTGAAGCAACAGCGGTGGTTTGCATCAGTGATTATGAGTCTCTGCTTTTCTCTACTGTCTTTTTGTGCATGTTTTTTGGGGCTTTTAGGATAAGTGAGCTGTTGCTGAAGAGCAGCAGGTCTCGCCTAGGGTTGTTGCTAGCTAATGTGCACGTTCATGCTAACTATGTTTTATTTTTCATTCCTACTACTAAGACGGATCAGGCTGGACAAGGTTCTTGGATTCGGGTGGGCAGGGTCAGGTCAGGTGATCTCTGCCCGGTGAGTATGCTATCGCGTTTTTGGGAGTGCAGACCAGTCGGTGGTTCTTTGTTTTTTGTTCATCAGGATTTTTCTCCGCTAACCCAGTATCAGTTTCGGAGGGTTTTGTGTAAATGTCTTGGTGTCTTGGGTTTGGAGGATTTCCGGTTTACATCACATTCCTTTAGGATCGGGGCCACATCCACAGCAGCTCAATTCAGTTTGGGTGCATCAGTGATTAAGAGGATTGGGAGATGGTCCTCCAATCGCTTTAAGATGTATGTTCGTCCATTTCCTGATGCCCTCTAATGTTGTTTGTCTTCTCAGGTTTCCAAGGCATCACCGTATGGATCGTCGGCCATTCTTTCATTCATTGGGCCCAGCGAAGAGCTTCTGGAAGATTGTACGGTGATAACTTGTCATGGTCTACAGATTTTGGAGATGTGTTTGTTGTATCCGGATCCTGATATTATTATTCTTCATGCTGGTGGCAATGACGTGGGGAAGCTTGGTACCATGGAGTTAGCTTTCAGCATGAAGCGTACTTTGGTTCGGATGGGGCGATTGTTTCCAGTGTCACGATTTGTCTTTTCAGAGATGGTTCCGCGGCTAGTGTGGCTGTCTTGTGCGAATCTGAAATATCTGGATAGGATTAGGATTCGCATCAACAGAGTCATGGCAAAATTTATGCCCTTGGTTTGGGGTTTCTCATATAGACACGTGGACTTGGAGGGAGGTTTGCCCGGCCTGTATTTCTCCGATGGTGTTCATCTGTCTGCCATTGGACTCAATATTTTTTATTTGGGCTTTCAGGCTATGATCGAAGCAGCTATGGGTGGGGCCCATGCCTCCTGTTTAGTCGGTCTGGTCCGGTGGGGTAAAGTTGTTCACTGAAATGGTGAGCGGACGAGTTATTTGGGTATTTAGGCCGAGCTTATGGCTGGTCTAATCTGTGGTATTAAGCTAGATGGTCCGAGCTTATGGCTGGGCCATTACGTGGTTATAAAGTTATATTGGTACATGGTTTTAATGTTTATTTGGTTTAAGCTGTTCTTTAATAAAGCTGGTCGTGGCCAAAATCTTCCACCATATAATGTGTCCACGTGTCATATTTATTTATTTCGGTTGTGTTGGTAAGTGGATTGGCTGTATGCGGGTTGTTGTATGATCTATAATCCCATGTTAGGATCCTGGAATTTAATATGGAGGGATCCGCATGGGATTTTGATCATTACAGGTCAATATGTGAGGTTTTGGCGGGAGATTTTCCCGCCGAAAGTGGTGGTCAGGGTGGCTAAATTTAGCCAGTGTTGCTGGGTGGAGGTCAAGGGTCTGGGATTGGCTAGTTAGGGCACCTATAGAGGATGGTTGCTGGGCAGATTAATTGTTGATGCCCAGCAACAGTTAGGGCATTGGGTGTTGATTTGTGGGGATGGGGTTTGTTTGTGTATATATTGCGGTGGCTGTCAGTGATTTAGCTGTCAGCCAAGCCGCAAGTGTGGAGCTGCACCTGCCCACCCAATTTTGCGATATTGTCACGACTGCTTTATTAGAAGGAGGGGTAAAGTCGCTCACTGAAATGGTGAGCGGACGAGTTATTCGAGTATTTAGGCCGAGCTTATGGCTGGTCTAATCTGTGGTATTAAGCTAGATGGTCCGAGCTTATGGCTGGGCCGTTACGTGGTTATAAAGTTATATTGGTACATGGTTTTAATGTTTATTTGGTTTAAGCTGTTCTTTAATAAAGCTGGTCGTGGCCAAAATCTTCCACCATATAATGTGTCCATGTGTCTTATTTATTTATTTATTTCGGTTGTGTTCGTAAGTGGATTGGCTGTATGCGGGTTGTTGTATGATCTATAATCCCATGTAAAATGGCAGCCAGGTCAGGTTTATTTATAAGGTCGGGGGTATGTCCATGTGCTGAAACGTCTAAATTGGCTGTCCTGTACCACCTGATGGATGTGTCATGGGTCAAAGTTCTTCACAATGTAAAAGAATATGGCGGGTGCGAATATCTTCATATGTTCGCATGTTTGGCGAATCGCGAACACGCAAAGTTCGCCGCGAAACGACCGCTGGGCGAAAAGCAAGGCCATCTCTAGTTACGGGACACATGCTGGTGTAAGGCGGGGACTGCACACCTTAAAAAATAGTGGCGGCTGGGGACTACGTAACGAGGGATGGCCACCGCCATCAGGCTACGGAAAGCCTCATTGTCCACAAGCCTAAATGGCAACATTTTCAGAGCCAGCAATTTGGAAAGGTGCGCATTTAGTGCTATGGCCTGTGGGTGGGCGGCTGGGCATTTGCGCTTTCTTTCAAAGGCCTGTGGTATGGACATCTGTACGCTGTGCTGGGACACAGAAGTGGATGTGCTAGATGATGGTGCTTGTGAAGGTCCAGGTGCATGGCGGGAGGCATCCGGGCCTGCGTCTTGGACAGGGGATTGGCCAGCATGTATGTGACCCTCAGACACTGATTGTGGACCCAGGCGTTCGGCCCACCTATTAGGGTGTTTTGATGCCATGTGGCGGATCATGCTGGTGGTGGTGAGGTTGCTAGTGTTCATGCCCCTGCTCATTTTGGTATGGCATAGGTTGCAAATGACAATTATTTTATTGTCCGCACTTTCCTCAAAAAAGCGCCTGCGGAACAAGGGAGATTGCCACAAAGGGGTGCTCCGGGGAACAGTTGCGGGCCTGTTTGGTGTGGCTCGCCTTCTCCCTTTTGCCACCCCACTACCTCTTCCAGCCTGTTGCGGTGCTATGGATCCCTCCCCCTCTGTACTGCTGTCCTCGCTCGGCTTGCCTCCTTCCCAGGTTGGGTCAGTGATTTCATCATCCACCACCTCCTCTTCCACTTCCTCACTCTGTTCATTCTCCTGACTTGTTGACCTAACAAGAACCTCACTTATTGACAACTGTGTCTCATCATCATCATCCACCTTGTGAAACACTAATTGCCATTCCCCACCGTCATCTTCTTCTGACTGTGGATGCTCAAGAGTTTGGAAATCAGTGCACAAGATCTACTCATGTCCCTCTTCAAGCGGGCTTGGTGAGAGGGCCAAATCAAGGAATGGTGATGAAAAGAGCTCCTCGGAATATCTGAGTGTGGGATCACTTGTTTTCTAAGACTCTCCATGGTGGGAGGAAGGAGGATCAGGGTGGGGATTCTATTGACCAGACTCTTGGCTACTGAGACTGGACTTTGTGGAAGACAGGGTGGTGCTTAATCGACTGGAAGCATTATCTGCTGCAAATCCATCCGACCACCTGGTCGCACTGGTGTGACTTCGAGAGTGGTGTCCTGTGCCGCCCTGCAAACTGGGACATGAAGCTAGTGTGTTTCTTGTGCTCTGCCAGCAGGCACAGTTTCAACGTGCCCAGGGCCACGCCCTCTGCATGCACCATCAGCCCATCCCTTACTGCTTGCCTTGAGCATATTCAATGGTATATATGCTTGCAAGTATGTCACACGTACAGTAGTGCAGTTTTTTTAAGTGTATGCGCAAATAAATTACACTGAATGTCACAGATATTTAGGATGCGCAAACGTTATACAGGAGATGTAGCATAGGTAATTTTGCTGTCACCAGCGGCTAAGAAAAAATTTCACTAAATGTCACAGATAAGCAACAAAGAAAGAAATACCACACTTCAGTCGCACATCCAAAAATAGAGCATAATTTTATTCAAACAAACAATTAAACAGATTTAAAAACATGGATGGACAAGGCAGACCCCACACATGGGAGAATAATTAAAGTGCCATAGTGCATAAATAACCATATCAAATGACAATAAAATGTCAAAAAATCCTAGAAAATATACTTATCATGAAGCACAGTAGTAACACATAGAATAGCACAAACCCATCAGGGAGGGGAGCCCAGCAATCCTAACGCGTATCGCCAGTACAAATGCTGGCTTCCTCAGAGATCCATGTTGATACAGATGACTGTTAAAACCTTTATAGTTCAAGTAATTGAGACATAATCATATGAACCTGTGGTAGAGACTAATGAAGTAGCGATAGTCTATAGAGGGGGAAAGAGGAGGGCGGTAGCAAGGTGTATGGGTCACCTGGGTCCTCCCCGGTGCATGGTCGCGCGCAGCTCGAATGCCGGAACAAGTCGGCGTGTTGGAAAGATCACTGCGCATGCACAAGATGGTGACCAAACCGGAACTCGATGCCGTGATGCGTTCCAAAGACCGGAAACGCAGCCCGGCATCAACGTCACAGCCAGCCTCAACATCCGCGTCAAGGCAGCCACAGGATCGCAAATAGACAGGCAGCGCAAACAAGCGCAATGCGGTACATGCGACGATTTATAACTTAGATATATAATATATAGGGGACGAGTCAAGAGATCTTACAAAGTGTGTTTAGGAATCATTATCATTATAATATGCATTAACATAATTAAACAACTGATATAGCTATATGCCCACAGAAGATAAATAATAAATCAGTGAATACATGGGAATAGTGTACATACAACATAAGTACTCCAAGATCACACCACAATTATTTTAACATAATATAGGCCAATCCCTCAAGTCATGATTAATGCCACAGAGGTAATACAATAAATACATACTTAAAAAAATGTATAATAACAAAATTGTGCATCTAGTATAAATATAGTCCCACAGAAAATGTAAATAATAAATCTGTGATTACATACAGATAGTAATATTGTGCAATATCAATGTTATGGATTCCGGAATCACAACGCGGTCATTTTAACATAATATATTATAGACCAGTCCCTCAAGCCATGATTAAATACCACAAAAAATAGTGCAATAAATACATAAATAAATAGATAAAAAATAGCAAATTCATTAGGTATCATAAAAATATCAAAAAAGTTATATATACAAAAACCATCACATGACCACAACCCCTGTCTCCCTGAGTATGTATATAATATAGATTTGATACTCCAATTGATAATATCAATGCCATCAGGGTGATAACGAACCCAGTGGCCGCAGACCATGCACCGGGGAGGGTGGGACCAGCAAGGCAAGCGCAAAGTGGTATGAAGAGCATATAAATTACTCATATATAAAATAAAATAATGAACAAGCAGACAGTACACATCATATAATGAAAATTATTATTAATAATACCAAGCCATGCCAGGTAGTACACAGAGTGTAGAAAGCAAAAAGAGAAAGGAAAAATAATAGTGAATAAGTATTATGAGTTTAGTATAATAATGAGTGCATAGATAAAAGTGCAATGGGCATCCAGGTGGAACACATAACAAACATAAGTTTGTGTGTGTCCAACTGTACACCATGGAAATGTGCATGGTGCTTTTATGGGTATGCCCCTGTAGGTGTCAGGAACAAGGAGAGACGGGAACCGCCCCCCATAGCCGGACAGCCACAGAGAAAGTCCACAAAAGGTGAAAGAAGATGAACACGATCCATAAGTCCTCTGTTCCCGTGTTTCAGTGTCGTCCAACCTCCTTGGACCTAAAAGGGGAAGGAGTGAAAGTGAATGAAGTGAGCGTGATACTATACCCAATCAACTGAGTAAAGCATAGATCTGCTCAAAAAGGACAAGGGTATCTTTGAGGTTTAAAGCCCTTCTTGCTATGATCCTGGGTCTGTCATCGATATGTGTTGCCAGTTTTCCGTCTGCTCGAAGTAGAAACCAATGTGTATTAAGGATTTTATACAGGTCAGACCACTGGTTGTTATATCGAGTAATAACACGGACCTTATTGTCCCGTGATCTAATCTTGGGAACAAATAAGTCCTCACGTTTAGAATCCTTGGCCTTTTCAAATGCCTGGGATATAACTTTTTTGGGGTAACCTCTCTCATGTAGCCTTAATGTTAGATCCTGTGCGGCCACTTTGAAGTCATCAAATTCACTACAATTACGTCGCAGACGTAAAAACTGACCCCTCGGTATACCTTTCTTTAAATGTGTCGGGTGAAAGCTCGCAAAATGTAGTAGATTATTAGTTGCAGTGCTTTTGCGGAACAAGGATGTCACAATTCTTGAATCCTGCAACTTAATTCGAAGATCCAAGAAGTCGACCTCAGACTTGTGTGTCAAAAAGATATTGAGCGGATTCTCATTGAGGTAACCAATAAAGTGTAAACAGTCCTGTCTGGAACCCTGCCAAAAAAAGTTAATGTTATCAATAAAGCGATACCAGCCCACCACATGATCCCTGAACTGGTCCAATGGGTACACCCGGGTGGCCTCCCACCAGCCTAAAAAAAGGTTGGCATAGGAAGGCGCCCACCGTGCACCCATGGCCGTACCAGAAATCTGCCTATAAAAGGTACGGTCAAAAACAAAATAGTTGTGTGTGAGCACAAATTCTAATAAGCTCACCAGGAACATGTGGTGGGCTGGGTCGCCAGAGGTGGAACCGGACAGGAAAAACTTGACAGCATCAAGTCCGTCGCCATGAGCAATGTTTGAGTACAATGACTCAACGTCACATGTGACCATCAAGGTACCAGGCGGTAGAGCAAAATCGTTCAATTCTTGTATCAGGTGCATGGAATCCCGAATATACGACCTGAGGCCCAGCACGAATGACTGTAGAAAAAAATCCAAGTAAATGCATGCTTGTTCACAAAGGCCTCCAATACCAGCCACAATAGGGCAGCCTGGTGGGGTCTCTAGATGTTTATGTACCTTAGGCAACATATAGAACGTTGGGGTAATCGGACAGCTTACCTCCAAGAACTGGAGTTCCCGCTTGGTAATGATCCTAATTTCAAACGCTCTCTTCAAGAGTTGGTCTAATTTTTTCTTAAATGTTATAGTCGGATCTGCTGGGATAGGGGTATAAAAGGCTTTGTTACCCAGTTGTCGTTTGGCTTCAGCCATATACATTCCCATATCCCACAGGACGACATTCCCACCTTTATCAGCTTCCTTTATAACAAAGGATTTATTCTGTTGGAGTTGCCGAATACTGTTGGACTCGGTCACAGCCATGTTTCTTCCTTTAATGGTATTCCTCTGTAGCTTGCAGACTTCTTGTAGGACTGCTTGAAAAAATAGATGTATATTCGGGAACATACTTAGAGAGGGCGTGATGGTGGAGGGTTTTGTCAAACTGAAAAATCTCCTACCTGAATCACTCTCGCTCTCCTTGAGTAGGTCCATTAAATCCAGAAAGACGCCACGTTCATCCTCCGCAAGTTCTTTCACTAATGTCGGTTGAGCATAAAGTAGTTTGAAGCAAAGTTGCCTACAAAATAAATAGATGTCCTAAATAAACTCAAATTTGTCAAGTGTACTCATAGGAGAAAATAATAGTCCTTTTTCCAAGATCAGTCTCTCTTTTTCTGACAATATATAGGAAGATAAATTTATAACCTGTAGTGACCCAGTATCCTGGGAATGTCCGGCTCCTACATCCGTTTCCTGTGGGGTGGTATGTAATTGTTGCCCCTGCGCAACTGGGGTTCTCTTTTTTGGGGTTTACGTAATCCCCTCCGAGTTCACTGTCTTCGCTGTTTTCGGATAAAAAATCAATGTCACTACTAACATTAGTGGCAGTCTGTTTCATAGCGATGTCCTTTGGGTGATTACCCTTAGAGGGTGCCCGTGTGTTACCACTGTGCTTCCACCTAAAGGCCTGCTTTCTCTCATAATCACCCTTATCCCGCTGAAATTTAGATTTCTTGCCTAACATGATATCCTTATCAAATTGTTCCAAAATGTCCTTCAATTTAGCCTGAAATACATCAACCTTTTCTTTATCATGCTGTTCAAGTTTAGCTTCTAACTCAATGAGTCTGAGTTTGGTCCTCTGTAAGAGTTCCCTATCGTGTGTAATGAGCATGTCAATAAGAATCTTAGAGCACTGCAAAAGTCCCTGCTCCCAGGTTTCCTTGAAATCAGCAGTAACCTCCCAGGCCGGAAATTTTTGGACCCGCGAGCCCCTGGGGATGATGGAGCACTTGAGGTATACCTCAAGGCTTTTTATATTCCACCAAACCCTGGTATATAGCTTGTGGTTATCTGTGATCTCAGACGTTAGTGACCTGAAGTCACCCCCCATATCCCCAACAACCTCCTCATGAAACAACGCAGGGGCCTGTGTTGTCCATGCCGCCTCCCTGGCCTCTCAATACGAAGTCATAATGTAATGCCGCAGCAGTACCACAGACAAAGGGTGCCACAACCCCAGAAAAGTGCAGGGAGAGAGTATCCCTGACACTGGAACAATAAATATAAAACTACACAATGAGGGGCACACCAAAAAAATATATATATGTAATAAAAGGAGTGCAGACCTGGTATCATGAAACAACCATGAAAAGCAACAAAGAAAGAAATACCACACTTCAGTCGCACATCCAAAAATAGAGCATAATTTTATTCAAACAAACAATTAAACAGATTTAAAAACATGGATGGACAAGGCAGACCCCACACATGGGAGAATAATTAAAGTGCCATAGTGCATAAATAACCATATCAAATGACAATAAAATGTCAAAAAGGTACATATCCTTGTGGAGACTGTAACATTTGTCAATTTATGTTGAATTCTGACAGCTTTATTTATGGAGAAAACAACATGGTAAATCTTAAAAACTATGTCAACTGTCGCTCTAAAAATGTAGTTTACGCCCTTCTTTGTCCTTGTAACAGGATCTATGTGGGCCAGACCATGCAGGAGCTCAGGAAGAGAGTACAACAACACACTTCAAATATCCGGCTGGCAGACCGGGACCGAACTAAAGGGGAAAAACCCCTAACATCAGTGGCAACGCATTTTTTGGATAGCCATAATGGCAGGTACAATGATTTACGGGTAGTTTGGTTGGATATCATTCGAGGTAATATTAGGGGGACACACATAGCCAGGAATTTGCTCCGCTCAGAATCAAGGTGGATTTTCAACCTTGGTTCACAGGCCCCGGGTGGCCTTAATGAGGAGCTCACTTTCACTGGATATTACACATAAGTTCTGTTCCTTTTTGAACAGATCTATGCTTTACTCAGTTGATTGGGTATAGTATCACGCTCACTACATTCACTTTCACTCCTTCCCCTTTTAGGTCCAAGGAGGTTGGACGACACTGAAACACGGGAACAGAGGACTTATGGATCGTGTTCATCTTCTTTCACCTTTTGTGGACTTTCTCTGTGGCTGTCCGGCTATGGGGGACGGTTCCCGTCTCTCCTTGTTCCTGACACCTACAGGGGCATACCCATAAAAGCACCATGCACATTTCCATGGTGTACAGTTGGACACACACAAACTTATGTTTGTTATGTGTTCCACCTGGATGCCCATTGCACTTTTATCTATGCACTCATTATTATACTAAACTCATAATACTTATTCACTATTATTTTTCCTTTCTCTTTTTGCTTTCTACACTCTGTGTACTACCTGGCATGGCTTGGTATTATTAATAATAATTTTCATTATATGATGTGTACTGTCTGCTTGTTCATTATTTTATTTTATATATGAGTAATTTATATGCTCTTCGTACCACTTTGCGCTTGCCATGCTGGTCCCACCCTCCCCGGTGCATGGTCTGCGGCCACTGGGTTCGTTATCACCCTGATGGCATTGATATTATCAATTGGAGTATCAAATCTATATTATATACATACTCAGGGAGACAGGGGTTGTGGTCATGTGATGGTTTTTGTATATATAACTTTTTTGATATTTTTATGATACCTAATGAATTTGCTATTTTTTATCTATTTATTTATGTATTTATTGCACTATTTTTTGTGGTATTTAATCGTGGCTTGAGGGACTGGTCTATAATATATTATGTTAAAATGACCGCGTTGTGATTCCGGAATCCATAACATTGATATTGCACAATATTACTATCTGTATGTAATCACAGATTTATTATTTACATTTTCTGTGGGACTATATTTATACTAGATGCACAATTTTGTTATTATACATTTTTTTAAGTATGTATTTATTGTATTACCTCTGTGGCATTAATCATGACTTGAGGGATTTGCCTATATTATGTTAAAATAATTGTGGTGTGATCTTGAAGTACTTATGTTGTATGTACACTATTCCCATGTATTCACTGATTTATTATTTATCTTCTGTGGGCATATAGCTATATCAGTTGTTTAATTATGTTAATGCATATTATAATGATAATGATTCCTAAACACACTTTGTAAGATCTCTTGACTCGTCCCCTATATATTATATATCTAAGTTATAAATCGTCGCATGTACCGCATTGCGCTTGTTTGCGCTGCCCGTCTATTTGCGATCCTGTGGCTGCCTTGACGCGGATGTTGAGGCCAGCTGTGACGTTGATGCCGGGCTGCGTTTCCGGTCATTGGAACGCATCACGGCATCGAGTTCCGGTTTGGTCGCCATCTTGCGCATGCGCAGTGATCTTTCCAACACGCCGACTTGTTCCGGCATTCGAGCTGCGCGCGACCATGCACCGGGGAGGACCCAGGTGACCCATACACCTTGCTACCGCCCTCCTCTTTCCCCCTCTATAGACTATCGCTACTTCATTAGTCTCTACCACAGGTTCATATGATTATGTCTCAATTACTTGAACTATAAAGGTTTTAACAGTCATCTGTATCAACATGGATCTCTGAGGAAGCCAGCATTTGTACTGGCGATACGCGTTAGGATTGCTGGGCTCCCCTCCCTGATGGGTTTGTGCTATTCTATGTGTTACTACTGTGCTTCATGATAAGTATATTTTCTAGGATTTTTTGACATTTTATTTTCATTTGATATGGTTATTTATGCACTATGGCAATTTAATTATTCTCCCATGTGTGGGGTCTGCCTTGTCCATCCATGTTTTTAAATCTGTTTAATTGTTTGTTTGAATAAAATTATGCTCTATTTTTGGATGTGCGACTGAAGTGTGGTATTTCTTTCTTTGTTGCTTTTCATGGTTGTTTCATGATACCAGGTCTGCACTCCTTTTATTACATATATATATTTTTTTGGTGTGCCCCTCATTGTGTAGTTTTATAAATGTCACAGATATATAGGATGCGCAAACATTATACAGGAGATGTAGCTTAGGTAATGTCATTGTCAGCAGCGGGCAAACAATTGCGCTGAATGTCACAGATATTTAGGATGCGCAAATGTAACACAACAGATGTAGCAGAGATTGTGTCACTGTCAGCAGCGGCAAAACAATTGTTCACAATTTAGCGCAGGTTGCGCTAATAATATATATTGCAGCCAGATAAAACAATAGTCCTTAAAAGGACTTTTGGGTTTCTAACACCTTTCAACAATAAACCTACCTGAAAAAATAAAATAAAAAAATCCTGTCCCTACACTATCTGTCCCTTCTTCTGCAGCTCTCCCTGACTAAGACTGAGCTGAAACACGTGTCATCGGGTGCTATATAGCACCCGATGACGCGTTACGGCCAGCCAATCACTGTAATGCCAGTACCAACAGCCCCATTAATTTGTATAGGCCCTGTGTTGCGTGAAAAATACTGAATGTATGACATGCTGTGATTTTCACGCAACGCACAAGTGATGCGTGAAAATCACCGCTCATCTGTACAGCCCCATTGAAGTAAATGGGTCCGGATTCACCTCATGCATTGCACCCGCGCAGAATTTTCGCCCGTGTGAAAGGGGCCTTAGAGTTCTGAAATTTACTGAATTACACTGACATAATGTGTAAGGTTACACAGCATTATAAATCAGTATAATGCTGTGTGATCCTGAGTTTATCGCATTCAGCTCGCTCGTGTGTGTCTGGCCTAAGGTGTTAATTAGTACTTTTTCCTTTTGCTTCTTAAAATAAACTGTAAACCTCTGGCAAAAAAGAAAGTTTTATTCATCAATATGTTGTTGCTAGTGTTGAGCGAAGTATTTGAAGCGGAATTCGGTCTGAAGTTTAGGAAAACTTAGATTCGCAATTAATCAGATTTTTCCTGTACTTTGTGGTAATGAATCAGGTTTATCTAAAAATGGCAGCTGCACATGCTACAAATTGGAAGTAAGTGTAGAGGAGACAAGCCCAGAAACACAAGATCACCCATAATGCCGTGCAGCCAGCCAATCGGCAGATAGCCATCCCCTGTGATGTCACAGCTCTAAAAAACCCTCATCCCGCGCAATCTCCACCATTGTCCTTTGAGCTGAGCATAGGGAGAGACGTGGAAATCCCTCATGCACTAGGGACTAGGGATGAGCACAAGGTGCCATATTCAATTTCGCAATATTTCGCGAATATTCGATTGAATATTCGTCTTATATTCGTCGAAATCGAATATTCATCATTATTCAATTTATCGCGAATAATATGCGATTTAATTATTCACGTATTGCGATTTTCTTTTAACTGTATAAGTCAACTTTCCTATTGGTTGGCTATTTAAAATATTTGCCTTTTTTTATCCCCAATCTGTACAGTTGTTCGCATACTCCTCCCCGACAAGCGTCCCCGTCACCATGGGAATGCCTTTGGATTAAAAAATACCATTGGATCTGAGTTTTTCCCTGAGATCGTGAAAACTCAGATCCGATGGTATATTCTAACCCACAGGCGTTCCCATGGTGACAGGGACGCTTGTCGGGGAGGAGTATGCGAATGACCGTACAGATTGGAAAAAAAATATCTGAATATTCAAAATAACGAATATTCGCTATATTGCTATATATTAGTTTTTTAGAATATTCGTCATATTCGTCATATTCTAAAACACGAAGTTATAGCAATATAGCGAATATTTGTGAAATACACATATAGTCTACAATTTAGCTAATATAGGGCTATAGTATTTATTTTTTTATAGTGTAAATTTTATCCAAATCTGAACTTCAGAAGAGACTAAAAAAATTAGACTATAAAAAAAAAGATTATAGCACTATATTAGCTAAATTGCAGTCTATATGTGTATTTTGAAAATATTTGCTATATTGCTATATATTCTTGTTTTTGAATATTACGAATATTCTAAAAAACAAAGTTATAGCAATATAGCGAATATTCGTAAAATACACATATACAGTCGTGGCCAAAAGTTTTGAGAATTACATAAATATTAGAAATTGGAAAAGTTGCTGCTTAAGTTTTTATAATAGCAATTTGCATATACTCCAGAATGTTATGAAGAGTGATCAGATGAATTGCATAGTCCTTCTTTGCCATATGAAAATTAACTTAATCCCAAAAAAGCCTTTCCACTGCATTTCATTGCTGTCATTAAAGAACCTGCTGAGATCATTTCAGTAATCGTCTTGTTAACTCAGATGAGAATGTTGACGAGAACAAGGCTGGAGATCATTATGTCAGGCTGATTGGGTTAAAATGGCAGACTTGACATGTTAAAAGGAAGGGTGATGCTTGAAATCATTGTTCTTCCATTGTTAACCATGGTGACCTGCAAAAAAACGCGTGCAGCCATCATTGCGTTGCATAAAAATGGCTTCACAGGCAAGGATATTGTGGCTACTAAGATTGCACTTCAATCAACAATTTATAGGATCATCAAGAACTTCAAGGAAAGAGGTTAAATTCTTGTTATGAAGGCTTCAGGGCGTCCAAGAAAGTCCAGCAAGCGCCAGGATCGTCTCCTAAAGAGGATTCAGCTGCGGGATCGGAGTGCCACCAGTGCAGAGCTTGCTCAGGAATGGCAGCAGGCAGGTGTGAGCGCATCTGCACGCACAGTGAGGTGAAGACTTTTGGAAGATGGCCTGGTGTCAAGAAGGGCAGCAAAGAAGCCACTTCTCTCCAAAAAATCAGGGACAGATTGATCTTCTGCAGAAAGTATGGTGAATGGACTGCTGAGGACTGGGGCAAAGTCATATTCTCCTATGAAGCCTCTTTCCGATTGTTTGGGGCATCTGAAAAAAGGCTTGTCCGGAGAAGAAAAGGTGAGCGCTACCATCAGTCCTGTGTCATGCCAACAGTAAAGCATCCTGAGACCATTCATGTGTGGGGTTACTTCTCATCCAAGGGAGTGGGCTCACTCACAATTTTGCCCAAAAACACAGCCATGAATAAAGAATGGTACCAAAACACCCTCCAACAGCAACTTCTTCCAACAATCCAACAACAGTTTGGTGAAGAATAATGCATTTTCCAGCACGATGGAGCACCGTGCCATAAGGCAAAAGTGATAACTAAGTGGCTCGGAGACCAAAACGTTGACATTTTGGGTCCATGGCCTGGAAACTCCCTAGATCTTAATCCCATTGAGAACTTGTGGTCAATCCTCAAGAGGCGGGTGGACAAACAAAAACCCACTAATTCTGACAAACTCCAAGAAGTGATTATGAAAGAATGGGTTGCTATTAGTGTTGACCGAACAGTTCGAGCATAGTTCGGGTCCGTACCGAATTTTGGGGTGTTCGTGACACGTACCCGAACCCGAACTTTTTCGTAAAAGTTCGGGTTCGTCGTTCGGCATGTATTTTGGCGCATTTTGAAAGGCTGCAAAGCAGCCAATCAACATGCATCATACTACTTGCCCTAAGATGCCATCGCAGCCATGCCTACTATTGGCAAGGCTGTGATTGGCCAAGTGCAGCATGTGACTCAGCCTCTTTATAAGCTTGTGCGCACGTCGGGACGTGCTCACTCCCGATGTGAATAGAACAGGGATAGACGCAGCTGATGCTAGGGCGAGAATAGGCAGGGATAATTGAATAACTGGAAGCAAATTTCTCTCCTCCACCTGTGATTCATCTGAACAACTGCAGCTGAGCTGCTTTTTTGATAGGGATTGGCTATTTTTAGAGTGGCCAGAGTGATTTTTCCATCCACATGTACCTGGGCTGACCGCCGGCCGCCATTTTGCGACTTGTAGTGCTGCAGCAGAAGCTGCCACAGTGTGCATTCCAAAGCTCCAAACAAGTCAGACATCTACACCTGGGATTCAGACCAATAGCGATTTAGCAGCACAGTCCAAGGCTATTTTTTTTAAAGGTTGTGCAGACCATTTTGTGGCACATGTTACTGGGCTGATAGGCGGCGGCCATCTTGGGACTAGTGCTGCAGCACAATCTCTCCCAACGTCCATTAATCACTTGTAATAGTGGTCTGTGCCATAGAAATCCTACATCAGGGACTTGGGTGTGCTTGTGTCACCCCTACTAATACCAGTCCACCTGTAATCCATACAGTGAAAAGCCATAAAGTATTCCAGTGAGGGAATTTTTTTTTTATTTAAAAAAGGCCAAGTTAGTTTATCTGGCGTTCAATATACTAGATACAGTTAGGCCTGCGTTTCATACATCTGGAATTAGCAAACTAATGTGCTGGG
Source organism: Bufo bufo (assembly GCF_905171765.1). Lineage (NCBI taxonomy): Eukaryota > Metazoa > Chordata > Amphibia > Anura > Bufonidae > Bufo > Bufo bufo. The sequence continues at coordinate 265,063,615 of NC_053393.1, forward strand.
GTTGGGAAAACATATATGTACCCATACTAGAATCTGTCAAAGAAAGCGGTACTCACATATAACAGTCATTCCATCTGTAATCCATACAGTCAAAAGACTGAAAGTATTCCAGTGAGGGAATTTTTTTTATTTAAAAAAGGCCAAGTTAGTTTATCTGGCGTTCAATATACTAGATACAGTTAGGCCTGCGTTTCATACATCTGGAATTAGCAAACTAATGTGCTGGGGTTGGGAAAACATATATGTACCCATACTAGAATCTGTCAAAGAAAGCGGTACTCACATATAACAGTCATTCCATCTGTAATCCATACAGTCAAAAGACTGAAAGTATTCCAGTGAGGGAATTTTTTTTATTTAAAAAAGGCCAAGTTAGTTTATCTGGCGTTCAATATACTAGATACAGTTAGGCCTGCGTTTCATACATCTGGAATTAGCAAACTAATGTGCTGGGGTTGGGAAAACATATATGTACCCATACTAGAATCTGTCAAAGAAAGCGGTACTCACATATAACAGTCATTCCATCTGTAATCCATACAGTCAAAAGACTGAAAGTATTCCAGTGAGGGAATTTTTTTTATTTAAAAAAGGCCAAGTTAGTTTATCTGGCGTTCAATATACTAGATACAGTTAGGCCTGCGTTTCATACATCTGGAATTAGCAAACTAATGTGCTGGGGTTGGGAAAACATATATGTACCCATACTAGAATCTGTGAAAGAAAGCGGTACTCACATATAACAGTCATTCCATCTGTAATCCATACAGTCAAAAGACTGAAAGTATTCCAGTGAGGGAATTTTTTTATTTATTTAAAAAAGGCCAAGTTAGTTTATCTGGCGTTCAATATACTAGATACAGTTAGGCCTGCGTTTCATACATCTGGAATTAGCAAACTAATGTGCTGGGGTTGGGAAAACATATATGTACCCATACTAGAATCTGTCAAAGAAAGCGGTACTCACATATAACAGTCATTCCATCTGTAATCCATACAGTCAAAAGACTGAAAGTATTCCAGTGAGGGGATTTTTTTTATTTAAAAAAGGCCAAGTTAGTTTATCTGGCGTTCAATATACTAGATACAGTTAGGCCTGCGTTTCATACATCTGGAATTAGCAAACTAATGTGCTGGGGTTGGGAAAACATATATGTACCCATACTAGAATCTGTCAAAGAAAGCGGTACTCACATATAACAGTCATTCCATCTGTAATCCATACAGTCAAAAGACTGAAAGTATTCCAGTGAGGGGATTTTTTTTATTTAAAAAAGGCCAAGTTAGTTTATCTGGCGTTCAATATACTAGATACAGTTAGGCCTGCGTTTCATACATCTGGAATTAGCAAACTAATGTGCTGGGGTTGGGAAAACATATATGTACCCATACTAGAATCTGTCAAAGAAAGCGGTACTCACATATAACAGTCATTCCATCTGTAATCCATACAGTCAAAAGACTGAAAGTATTCCAGTGAGGGGATTTTTTTTATTTAAAAAAGGCCAAGTTAGTTTATCTGGCGTTCAATATACTAGATACAGTTAGGCCTGCGTTTCATACATCTGGAATTAGCAAACTAATGTGCTGGGGTTGGGAAAACATATATGTACCCATACTAGAATCTGTCAAAGAAAGCGGTACTCACATATAACAGTCATTCCATCTGTAATCCATACAGTCAAAAGACTGAAAGTATTCCAGTGAGGGGATTTTTTTTATTTAAAAAAGGCCAAGTTAGTTTATCTGGCGTTCAATATACTAGATACAGTTAGGCCTGCGTTTCATACATCTGGAATTAGCAAACTAATGTGCTGGGGTTGGGAAAACATATATGTACCCATTCTAGAATCTGTCAAAGAAAGCGGTACTCACATATAACAGTCATTCCATCTGTAATCCATACAGTCAAAAGACTGAAAGTATTCCAGTGAGGGGATTTTTTTTATTTAAAAAAGGCCAAGTTAGTTTATCTGGCGTTCAATATACTAGATACAGTTAGGCCTGCGTTTCATACATCTGGAATTAGCAAACTAATGTGCTGGGGTTGGGAAAACATATATGTACCCATACTAGAATCTGTCAAAGAAAGCGGTACTCACATATAACAGTCATTCCATCTGTAATCCATACAGTCAAAAGACTGAAAGTATTCCAGTGAGGGGATTTTTTTTATTTAAAAAAGGCCAAGTTAGTTTATCTGGCGTTCAATATACTAGATACAGTTAGGCCTGCGTTTCATACATCTGGAATTAGCAAACTAATGTGCTGGGGTTGGGAAAACATATATGTACCCATACTAGAATCTGTCAAAGAAAGCGGTACTCACATATAACAGTCATTCCATCTGTAATCCATACAGTCAAAAGACTGAAAGTATTCCAGTGAGGGGATTTTTTTTATTTAAAAAAGGCCAAGTTAGTTTATCTGGCGTTCAATATACTAGATACAGTTAGGCCTGCGTTTCATACATCTGGAATTAGCAAACTAATGTGCTGGGGTTGGGAAAACATATATGTACCCATACTAGAATCTGTCAAAGAAAGCGGTACTCACATATAACAGTCATTCCATCTGTAATCCATACAGTCAAAAGACTGAAAGTATTCCAGTGAGGGAATTTTTTTATTTATTTAAAAAAGGCCAAGTTAGTTTATCTGGCGTTCAATATACTAGATACAGTTAGGCCTGCGTTTCATACATCTGGAATTAGCAAACTAATGTGCTGGGGTTGGGAAAACATATATGTACCCATACTAGAATCTGTCAAAGAAAGCGGTACTCACATATAACAGTCATTCCATCTGTAATCCATACAGTCAAAAGACTGAAAGTATTCCAGTGAGGGGATTTTGCTTATAAAAAATAATATATTTCATTGTGGTGCGAGTTGAATCGCAACAATGAAGAAAAATACTATTAAGGGACGAGGACGCGGTCGTGGTGGTGTCCGTGGAGCCTCTGTTGCTGGTAGAGGACGTGGCCGTTCGGCCCCAGGCGCACACAGTAGGGAACGAACTCCCTCAACTAGCCGTCAGAATGTACCGCAATATCTCGTGGGGCCCAATGCCGCTCTTAGGATGGTAAGGCCTGAGCAGGTACAGGCATTAATCGATTGGGTGGCCGACAGTGCTTCCAGCACGTTCACCACATGGTCTTCCACCCAGTCTTCTGCGGAAAGCGCACAGGTGGCACCTGAAAACCAAGCCCATCAGTCTGTCACATCACCCCCAAGCATATCAGGGAAACGGTCTGAGCCACAAGTTATGCAGCAGTCTCTTCTTCTGTTTGAAGACTCTGCTTCCAGGGTTTCCCAGGGGCGTCCACCTAGCCCTTCCCCAGTGGAGGAAGACATACCATGCACTGACGCACAACCACTTATGTCTCCAGATGAAGAGGACATGGGAATACCACCACAGCAGAGTCACCGACTCTCTGATGATGACGAAACACAGGTGCCCACTGCCGCGTCTTTTTGCAGTGTGCAGACTGAACAGGAGGAGGTCAGGGAGGGAGACTGGGTGGAAGACGATGCAGAGGACGATGAGGTCTTAGACCCCACATGGACTGAAGGTCGTGGCGATGACTTTCACAGTTCAGAGGAAGAGGTAGTGGTGAGACCGAGACAACAGCGAAGCCAAAGAGGGAGCAGGGGGCCAAAGCAGACGAGCCGCCGCCCCCAGAGTTCGCCTGCTACTGGACATCGCCAACAGGGACCCAGCCCCACAAAGGCAGCTTCAAAGAGTTCCCTGGCATGGCACTTCTTTAAACAATGTCCTACCGACAAGACCCGAGTGACTTGCACGCTCTGCCATCAGAGCCTGAGGCGAGGCATTAACGTTCTGAACCTCAGCACAACCTGCATGACCAGGCATCTACATGCAAAGCATGAACTGCAGTGGGGTACACACCTTAAAAACCAGGCACTCGCTGAGGCTCCCCCTGCTCCCTCTACCGCTGCTGCCTCGGCTTCCGCCTCGAGAGGAATGTTGCCACCTGCTGAGCAGCAAACAGAGGATGTGCCACCGACACCACCACCACCGCCACCGTCAACTAGCGTCTCCACTATATCACACAGCAGCGTTCAGCTCTCAATATCTCAAACCTTAGAGAGGAAGCGCAAATTCCCCCCGAGTCACCCTCGAGCCCTTGGCCTGAACGCCAGCATTTCTAAACTGCTGGCCTTTGAAATGCTGTCATTCCGGCTGGTGGACACAGACAGCTTCAAACAGCTGATGGCCATGGCTGTCCCGCAGTATGTGGTTCCCAGCCGCCACTACTTCTCCAAGACAGCCGTGCCTTCCCTGCACATGCAAGTGTCCGATAAAATCAAGTGTGCACTGCGCAACGCCATTTGTGGCAAGGTCCACCTAACCACAGATACGTGGACCAGTAAGCACGGCCAGGGACGCTATATCTCACTAAATGCACACTGGATGAATGTAGTGGCGGCTGGGCCCCCGGCGGACAGTTCCTTGGCGCACGTCCTTCCGCCCCCTAGGATCGCAGGGCATCATTCTCTGCCTCCTGTAGCCTCCTCCTCCTACTCGGCTTCCTCCTCCACTGCTTCCACCAGCTCATCCGGTCAGCCACACACCTTCACCACCAACTTCAGCACAGCCCGGGGTAAACGTCAGCAGGCCATTCTGAAACTCATATGTTTGGGGGACAGGCCCCACAGCGCAAAGGAGTTGTGGCGGGGTATTGAACAACAGACCGACGAGTGGTTTCTGCCGGTGGGCCTCAAGCCAGGCCTGGTGGTATGCGATAATGGGCGAAATCTCGTGGCAGCTCTGGGACTAGCCGGTTTGACGCACATCCCTTGCCTGGCGCATGTGCTGAACTTGGTGGTGCAGAGGTTCATTCACCACTACCCCAACATGTCAGAGCTGCTGCATAAAGTGCGGGCCGTCTGTGCGCGCTTCCGCCGTTCACATCCTGCCGCTGCTCGCCTGTCTGCGCTACAGCGGAACTTCGGCCTTCCCGCTCACCGCCTCATATGCGACGTGCCCACCCGGTGGAACTCCACCTTGCACATGCTGGAGAGACTGTGCGAGCAGCAGCAGGCCATAGTGGAGTTTCAGCTGCAGCACGCTCGCGTCAGTCGTACTGCCGAACAGCACCACTTCACCACCAATGATTGGGCCTCCATGCGAGACCTGTGTGCCCTGCTGCGCTGTTTCGAGTACTCCACCAACATGGCCAGTGGCGATGACACTGTTATCAGCGTTACAATACCACTTCTATGTCTCCTTGAGAAAACACTTAGGGCAATGATGTTAGAGGAGGTGGCCCAGGTGGAGGAGGAGGAGGAGGATGAGGGCTCGTTTCTAACACTTTCGGGCCAGTCTGTTCGAAGTGGCTCAGAGGGAGGTTTGTTTAAGCAGCAGAGGACAGGTTCACAAGTCGCCAGCCAAGGCACTGTACTGGAGGACGAGGAGGATGAGGAGGAGGAGGTGGAGGGGGACGAGGATGACGCAAGTTCACAGCGGGGTGGCAGCCCAGGCCCATCACTGGTGCGTGGCTGGGGGGATACGGTGGACGATGACGATACGCCTCCCACAGAGGACAGCTTGTCCTTACCCATGGGTAGCCTGGCCCACATGAGCGAATATATGCTCCAATGCCTGCGCAACGACAGCAGAGTTGCCCACGTTTTAACGTGTGCAGACTACTGGGTGGCCACCCTGCTGGATCCCCGGTATAAAGACAATGTGCCCACTTTAATTCCTGAACTGGAGCGCGACCGTAAGATGCGCGAGTACAAGCGCACGCTGATAGAGGCGCTCTTGAGAGCATTCCCACATGTCACAGGGGAACAGGTGGAAGGTGAAGGCAGAGGAGTGGCAAGAGGTCGCCAACGCAGCTGTGTCACGGCCAGCTCATCTGAGGGCAGGGTTAGCATGGCAGAAATGTGGAAAAGTTTTGTCTCCACGCCACAGCTATCTGCACCGACACCTGATACGGAACGTGTTAGCAGGAGGCAGCATTTCACTAACATGGTTGAACAGTATGTCTGCACACCCCTCCACATCCTGACGGATGGTTCGGCCCCATTCAACTACTGGGTTTCGAAATTGTCCACGTGGCCAGAGTTAGCATGTTATGCCTTGGAGGTGCTTTCCTGCCCGGCGGCCAGCGTTTTATCTGAACGCGTATTCAGCACGGCAGGGGGCGTCATTACTGACAAGCGCAGCCGCCTGTCCACAGCCAACGTGGACAAGCTGACCTTCATAAAGATGAACCAGGCATGGATCCCACAGGACCTGTCCCTCCCTTGTGCAGAGTAGTCCTTATTAACTGCCTAAAACATGTCTTGTTGTGCTACGGGCCACTTCTTTATTTGATACAAATTTTATGAAACCCACAGTTGAATGAAACTCTTCTCTGTCTGGGCGCCGGGGCCTAACCAGATGAAAGTGGCCGGTTAAACTAACGGGTGACATGAAGCCATAACCTCTGCCATGCTACCTCTGTCTTCTGTCTGGGTGCTGAGGCCTAAGTCAAATAAAGCGGTCTTCTGCTGTGCTGGGGGATATGAAGCTAATCTCTGACCTCTCTCCTCTGTCTGGGTCCAAAGGCCTAAATCACTGAAAGAGGCCTTCTCCTGTGGTGTGTGATATGATGCCAGAATATGTGCTGTGGGGCCTCTCTCCTCTTCCTGGGTGCAGGGGTCAAATAAACTAAATTGTGGCCTACTCCTGTGGTGGTTGATATGATGCCTGATTCTCTGATGTGGAACCTCTCTCCTCTGTTTGGGTGAAGGGGTCAAAGTAACTAAATGGTGGCTTCTCCTGTGGTGGCTGATATGATGCCAGAATATGTGCTGTGGTGCCTCTCTCCTCTTCCTGGGTGCAGGGGTCAAAGTAACTAAATGGTGGCTTCTCCTGTGGTGGCTGATATGATGCCAGAATATGTGCTGTGGGGCCTCTCTCCTCTTCCTGGGTGCAGGGGTCAAAGTAACTCAATGGTGGCTTCTCCTGTGGTGGCTGATATGATGCCAGAATATGTGCTGTGGTGCCTCTCTCCTCTGTCTGGGTCCAAAGGCCTAAATCACTGAAAGAGGCCTTCTCCTGTGGTGTGTGATATGATGCCTGAATATGTGCTGTGGTGCCTCTCTCCTCTTCCTGGGTGCGGGGGTCAAAGTAACTCAATGGTGGCTTCTCCTGTGGTGGCTGATATGATGCCAGAATATGTGCTGTGGTGCCTCTCTCCTCTTCCTGGGTGCGGGGGTCAAAGTAACTCAATGGTGGCTTCTCCTGTGGTGGCTGATATGATGCCAGAATATGTGCTGTGGGGCCTCTCTCCTCTTCCTGGGTGCAGGGGTCAAAGTAACTCAATGGTGGCTTCTCCTGTGGTGGCTGATATGATGCCAGAATATGTGCTGTGGTGCCTCTCTCCTCTGTCTGGGTCCAAAGGCCTAAATCACTGAAAGAGGCCTTCTCCTGTGGTGTGTGATATGATGCCTGAATATGTGCTGTGGTGCCTCTCTCCTCTTCCTGGGTGCGGGGGTCAAAGTAACTCAATGGTGGCTTCTCCTGTGGTGGCTGATATGATGCCAGAATATGTGCTGTGGTGCCTCTCTCCTCTTCCTGGGTGCGGGGGTCAAAGTAACTCAATGGTGGCTTCTCCTGTGGTGGCTGATATGATGCCAGAATATGTGCTGTGGGGCCTCTCTCCTCTTCCTGGGTACAGGGGTCAAAGTAACTCAATGGTGGCTTCTCCTGTGGTGGTTAGTATGATGCCAGAATATGTGCTGTGGGGCCTCTCTCCTTTTCCTGGGTGCAGGGGTCAAAGTAACTCAATGGTGGCTTCTCCTGTGGTGGCTGATATGATGCCAGAATATGTGCTGTGGTGCCTCTCTCCTCTTCCTGGGTGCGGGGGTCAAAGTAACTCAATGGTGGCTTCTCCTGTGGTGGCTGATATGATGCCAGAATATGTGCTGTGGGGCCTCTCTTCTCTTCCTGGGTGCAGGGGTCAAAATAACTCAATGGTGGCTTCTCCTGTGGTGGTTAGTATGATGCCAGAATATGTGCTGTGGGGCCTCTCTCCTCTTCCTGGGTGCAGGGATCAAAGTAACTCAATGGTGGCTTCTCCTGTGGTGGCTGATATGATGCCAGAATATGTGCTGTGGGGCCTCTCTCCTCTTCCTGGGTGCAGGGGTCAAAGTAACTCAATGGTGGCTTCTCCTGTGGTGGCTGATATGATGCCAGAATATGTGCTGTGGTGCCTCTCTCCTCTGTCTGGGTCCAAAGGCCTAAATCACTGAAAGAGGCCTTCTCCTGTGGTGTGTGATATGATGCCTGAATATGTGCTGTGGTGCCTCTCTCCTCTTCCTGGGTGCGGGGGTCAAAGTAACTCAATGGTGGCTTCTCCTGTGGTGGCTGATATGATGCCAGAATATGTGCTGTGGTGCCTCTCTCCTCTTCCTGGGTGCGGGGGTCAAAGTAACTCAATGGTGGCTTCTCCTGTGGTGGCTGATATGATGCCAGAATATGTGCTGTGGGGCCTCTCTCCTCTTCCTGGGTGCAGGGGTCAAAGTAACTCAATGGTGGCTTCTCCTGTGGTGGTTAGTATGATGCCAGAATATGTGCTGTGGGGCCTCTCTCCTCTTCCTGGGTGCAGGGGTCAAAGTAACTCAATGGTGGCTTCTCCTGTGGTGGCTGATATGATGCCAGAATATGTGCTGTGGTGCCTCTCTCCTCTTCCTGGGTGCGGGGGTCAAAGTAACTCAATGGTGGCTTCTCCTGTGGTGGCTGATATGATGCCAGAATATGTGCTGTGGGGCCTCTCTCCTCTTCCTGGGTGCAGGGGTCAAAGTAACTAAATGGTGGCTTCTCCTGTGGTGGTTGATATGATGCCTGGGGTCCCATTAAATTGGGGCCTACTCCTGTGGTGGGTGATCTAAATGCCTGATTCTCTGCTTTGAAACCTCTCTCCTCCGTCCGGGTGTAGGGGTCAAAGTCTGTCAAAGTCGCCTTCTCCTGTGCTGATTGATATAAAGCTTATGCTTGTGCCATCTGACATGGTTGCCGGGGTCTGATTCAATGGTGGCCTACTCCTGTGGTGGGTGATCTAAATGCCTGATTCTCTGCTGTGTAACCTCTCTCCTCCGTCTGGGTGTAGGGGTCAAAGTAACTAAATGGTGGCCTACTCCTGTGGTGGGTGATATGATGCCTGGTTCTCTGCTGTGGGACCTCTCTCCTTTGTCTGGGTGCTGTGGTCAAAATAATAGTAAGTGACCTTCTCCATTGGTGGGTGACTTGAAGCCTGATTCTGTGCTATGGGACCTCACTCCAATTAATATTGTTTAATTTTTATTTATTTTATGTTAACTCATCATTTCCCTATCTACATTTGTTTGCAGGGGATTTAACTACATTTTGCTGCCTTTTGCAGCCCTCTAGCCCTTTCCGGGTGTGTTTTACAGCCTTTTTAGTGCCCAAAAGTTCGGGTCCCCATTGACTTCTATGGGGTTCGGGTTCGGGATGAAGTTCGGGTCGAGTTCGGATCCCGAACCCGAACATTTTTCGAAAGTTCGGCCGAACTCGTCGAACCCGAACATCCAGGTGTTCGCTCAACTCTAGTTGCTATAAGTCAGGAATTGACCCAGAAGTTGATTGAGAGCATGCCCAGTCGAATTGCAGAGGTCCTGAAAAAGAAGGTGCCAACACTGCAAATACTGACTCTTTGCATAAATGTCATGTAATTGTCGATAAAAGCCTTTGAAACGTATGAAGTGCGTGTAATTATATTTCACTACATCACAGAAACAACTGAAACAAAGATCTAAAAGCAGTTTAGCAGCAAACTTTGTGAAAACTATTTGTGTCATTCTCAAAACTTTTGGCCACGACTGTAGACTGCAATTTAGCTAATATAGTGCTATAATCTTTTTTTTTATAGTCTAATTTTTCTTGTCTCTTCTGAAGTTCAGATTTGGAAAAAATGTACACTATAAAAAAAAATACTATAGCACTATATTAGCTAAATTGCAGTCTTATGTGTATTTCACAAATATTCGATATATTACTATAACTTCGTGTTTTAGAATATGACAAATATTCTAAAAAACTAAATGATAGCAATATAGCGAATATTCGTTATTTAAAATATTCATATTTTTTTTCCAATCAGTACGGTCGTTCGCATAGTCCTCCCTCACAACCGTCCCCGTCACCATGGGAACGCCTGTGGGTTATAATATACCATCAGATCTGAGTTTTCACGATCTCAGGGAAAACTCAGATTTGATGGTATTTTCTAACCCACAGACGTTCCCATGGTGACGGGGACACTTGTCGGGGAGGAGTATGCGAATGACTGTACAATTTAAAAAAAAAAAAAAAAAAGAATATTCTAAATAACGAATATATTCCCTATATTGCTATTTATTCGTTTTTTTGAATATTCATCATTTTATTTTCCATATGAAAACATGATTCCTTCCTGCTAAAATTGCTTGTGGGCCAATAACTCATTGACCAACAAGAAAGAAGCAAGGAGGAATCATGTTTTCAGATGTAAAAAAATGACGAATTTTTCGATACAGCGAATATATAGCACTATATTTGTAATATTCGCGAATTTGCGAAGTTCGCGATTAATATTCGCTTTTCGAATATTCGTGCTCAACACTACTAGGGACAGTGTTGTTGAAAACTACTAATAGAAGAATATTGGAGAGGAAGACTGCAGGGAGACTTTTTCTGCATCAGTTGTATTTATTTATTCCTACATTTACTTAATCCTACATCAGCAGTAAACTAAGATATGTAATTCAATACCAATAAGATGAAAGCCTTTATTATTCCACTGCCAGTGTAACAACCAATACCATCCAGCCTGCACCCCTTAGGTCAGGTCTTAATGATGACCATCCTCATGTTTTCTGGCTTTACTTTTTGCTGGCTTTATGTTCAAAAACATACTTCTATGTAATTTATAAAGCATTTGTTCAGAGGGTTCTATTAGTGTTTTAATATTCAGGAGTAAGGAAGCTGAGGGCATGAATTTTTTTTTTTTTTTTTAAAGGGAACCTTTCACTGAGGGCAGCATAAAGTAGTGACAGACATGCTGAAGTCAATAGTCTGCTAAAGTGACATTGCCTCTAATAACAGGGAATTTTGCATTTTCGGTGTTCATTTGCTAGTTTTAAGTGTGCCTTTGGTTTTGGTTCCTGCGTCCAATTTTGGAAATGGCACTCTATTTCATTAACCACCCCCTAGCTTAAACACCCTTAATGACCAGGCCACTTTTTACACTTCTGCACTACACTATTTTCACCGTTTATTGCTCGGTCATGCAACTTACCACCCAAATGAATTTTACCTACTTTTCTTCTCACTAATAGAGCTTTCATTTGGGGGTGTTTCATTGCTGCTGACATTTTAACTTTTTTTGTTATTAATCGAAATTTACAGATTTTTTTGTAAAAAAATGACATTTTTCACTTTCATAAAATACTAGAAGACTGGCACTCTCAACACGTGGAGTCGTATGGTTTAAATGCAGATCACAAGATTTATTAATAAGTACATAAAAGGTTAAAAAGTAAAAATATGTAAATTCATACACTAACAATAATTGGTCACAATCTGGTGCCAGTGATGACAAATATATCAAGGTCAAATATTCACTTATTTAGTGTTGCAGGTCTTTTTTATGATAGTTCACCAAAATATTTAAGGATAAAAAATGACAAGGAAGGAATCCTCCTTCTTCTTCTTGGTGAAAAAAGATCCAATGATGTAGATGTTTCAGTTGTAATAAACTTTAAGTATAATGTTCCTTTTTGTATCTTGAACGGACTATATAATTTGGCAATTTGGAATGTATCTGGTAACAACCCACTCTGTGGGTTTACCTTTATGCTGGTCAGTCCCTCTGATGTTTCAAGGTATGTTTAATACCAACCCGCTATACGGGCTTACCTTTATGCCAGTCCGTCACTCTGATGTTTCAAAGTGTATTAGATGACAACCAAAAAACCAAAGAGCAAAATCCTAAGTGCCGACACGTCACTTCCGGAGCGACGAATCCGTCTCTGGCTCCACGTGGGACGCTGACCAAGGAACAGCCGGGACGCCGGCTCCCAGTAGGTCCCGAAATATCTGGGTGACCGACCGGCACGAAGGAAAAGGTAAGCCCACATAGTGGGTTGTCATCTAATACACTTTGAAACATCAGAGTGACTGACTGGCATAAAGGTAAGCCCGTATAGCGGGTTGGTATTAAACATACCTTGGAACATCAGAGGGACTGACCAGCATAAAGGTAAACCCACAGAGTGGGTTGTTACCAGATACATTCCAAATTGCCAAATTATATAGTCCGTTCAAGATACAAAAAGGAACATTATACTTAAAGTTTATTACAACTGAAACATCTACATCAGGGGTCGGCAACCTCCGGCACTCCAGCTGTTGTGAAACTACAACTCCCAGCATGCATACTTGCTCTGCTGTTCTCAGAATTCCCATAGTAATGGATGGAGCATGCTGGGAATTGTAGTTTCACAACAGCTGGAGTGCCGAAGGTTGCTGACCCCTGATCTACATCATTGGATCTTTTTTCACCAAGAAGAAGAAGGAGGATTCCTTCCTTGTCATTTTTTTATCCTTAAATATTTTGGTGAACTATCATAAAAAAGACCTGCAACACTGAATAGGTGAATATTTGACCTTGATATATTTGTCATCACTGGCACCAGATTGTGACCAATTATTGTTAGTGTATGAATTTACATATTTTTACTTTTTAACCTTTTATGTACTTATTAATAAATCTTGTGATCTGCATTTAAACCATACATATATCTTCCAGTATTTTATGTATTTTGTAACTGTGAAGGGTGTTTCACATATAGACTAGAGCACCTCTTAGTGGATGCGAGTGGGTGAGCTATTTCCTATATCTTTTCTATTTTTCACTTTCAGTTGTAAAATTTTTTAAAAAAAACGACATCCATATATAAATTTTTCTCTAAATTTATTGTTCTACATGTCTTTGATAAAAAAAAAATGTTTGGGTAAAAAAAAAAAAATGGTTTGGGTAAAAGTTATAGCGTTTACAAACTATGGTACAAAAATGTGAATTTCTGCTTTTTGAAGCAGCTCTGACTTTCTGAGCACCTGTCATGTTTCCTGAGGTTCTACAATGCCCAGACAGTAGAAAAACCCCAAAAATGACCCCATTTCGGAAAGTAGACACCCTAAGGTATTCGCTGATGGGCATAGTGAGTTCATAGAATTTTTTATTTTTGGTCACAAGTTAGCGGAAAATGATGATTTTTTTTTCCTTACAAAGTCTCATATTCCACTAACTTGTGACAAAAAATAAAAAATGCTAGGAACTCGCCATGCCCCTCACGGGATACCTTGGGGTGTCTTCTTTCTAAAATGGGGTCACTTGTGGGGTAGTTATACTGCCCTGGCATTTTAGGGGCCCTAATGTGTGAGAAGTATTTTGAAATCAAAATCTGTAAAAAATGCCCTGTGAAATCCGAAAGGTGCTCTTTGGAATGTGGGCCCATTTGCCCACCTAGGCTGCAAAAAAGTGTCACACATCTGGTATCGCCGTACTCAGAATAAGTAGGGCAATGTGTTTTGGGGTGTCTTTTTACATATACCCATGCTGGGTAAGAGAAATATCTCGGCAAAAGACAACTTTTCCCATTCTTTTTATACAAAGTTGGCATTTGACCAAGATATTTATCTCACCCAGCATTGGTATATGTAAAATGACACCCCAAAACACATTGCCCAACTTCTCCTGAGTACGGAGATACCACATGTGTGATACTTTTTTGCAGCCTAGATGCGCAAAGGGGCCCAAATTCCTTTTAAAATAATAGCATTCTTAACCGCTTTACGTCCGCCCATAGGATATAAACGTCCAATGGGTGGACGTCTATTTCTGAAAGCACGTTTCAAAACGTCCTTTCAGAAATAGCAGCTGCACGCTAATCGTGCAGCTGCTGATCGGGTTGCCTGCTGTCAGTGACAGCAGGGCAACCCTAAGACAAGGCAGGGACAGCTATGCGCTTCCTGTTCCGGCCAGGCGGTCATGTGACCGCCGGGACCGGAGCGTGCAGGAGCTGTGTGAGGTCTCTCAGAGACCTCGATCAGCCCTGCTCTGAGGCTGTACAGCGCTGGATTGCTGCTGTACAGCCTCTCTAGGGGTGTATTTGTCCTGTAACTGGGGCTACTATGTCAGCCCCAGTTACAGGAGAAATCAACAGTGAAAAAAAAAAAAAAAAAAAAAAAGTGAAGTAAATGTCCCCCAGAGGTCTTGTATGACCTTATGGGAGACGAAAAGTGTAAAATAAAAAAGAATAAAAGGTTGAAAATAAAAAAATTAAAAAAAGTTTCACATGTAAAAAAAAAAAAGTCCCCAAGTAAGGAATGAAAAAAAAAAGTTAAAAATAGAAAAAATAAAAAAAAGTATACATATTAGGTATTGCCACGTCCGTAAAAACCAGCTCTATAAAAATATCACATGACCTAACCCCTCGGGTGAACACCGTAAAAAAATAAAAAAAAAACTGTCAAAACAAGCAATTTTTGTCACCTTGCATCACAAAAGGTGCAACACCAAGTGATCAAAAACGCGTATGTCCCACAAAATAGTACCAATAAAACCGTAACCTCATCCCGCAAAAAATGAGCCCCTACATAAGAAAATCTCTCAAAAAATAAATAAACTATAGCTCTTAGAACATGGAGACACTAAAACATCATTTTTTTGGTTTCAAAAATGCTATTATTGTGTTAAAGTGAAACAAATAAAAAAAAGTATACATATTAGGTATTGCCGCGTCCGTAAAAACCAGCTCTATAAAAATATCACATGACCTAACCCCTCAGGTGAACACCGTAAAAAAAAACAACAAAAAAAATGTCAAAACAAGCAATTTTTGTCACCTTGCATCACAAAAGGTGCAACACCAAGTGATCAAAAACGCGTATGTCCCACAAAATAGTACCAATAAAACAGTCACCTCATCCCGCAAAAAATGAGCCCCTACATAAGAAAATCTCTCAAAAAATAAAAAAAACTATAGCTCTCAGAACATGGACACATTAAAACATAATTTTTTTGTTTCAAAAATGCTATTATTGTGTAAAACTTTAATAATTGAGAAAAAGTATACATATTAGGTATTTCCACGTCCGTAACAATCTGCTCTATAAAAATGTCACTTGACTGAACCCCTCAGGTGAACGCTGTAAAAATAAATAAATAGAAACTGTGCTAAAACAACCAATTTTTTGGTCACCTTGCCCCATAAAGTGTTATAATGAATGATCAAAAAATCATATGTACCCAAAAATAGTACTAATAAAACTGGCACCTTATCCCCTAGTTTCCAAAATGGTGTCACTTTGTGGGAGTTTCTACTGTAAGGGTGCATCAGGGGGCTTCAAATGGGACATGGCATCTAAAAAACATGTGGAGTTCCTTTTCTTCTGTACCCTGCCGTGTGTCCATACAGCAGTTTATGACCACATGTGGGGTGTTTCTGTAAACCGCAGAATCTGGGTAATAAATATTGAGTTTTGTTTGGCTGTTAACCATCGATGTGTTAAAGAAAAAAATTGATTAAAATGGAAAATCTGCCAAAAAAGTGAAATTTAAAAATTTGATCTCCATTTTCCTTTAATTCTTGTGGAACGCCTAAAGGGTTAACAACGTTTGTAAAATCGGTTTTGAATACCTTGAGGGGTGTAGTTTCTACAATGGGGTCATTTATGGGGGTATCCACTATGTAGGCCCCACAAAGTGACTTCATACCTGAACTGGTCCTTAAAAAGTGGGTTTTGGCAATTTTCTTAAAAATTTGAAGAATTGCTTCTAAACTTCTAAGCCTTCTAACGTCCTAAAAAAATAAAATGACATTTCCAAAATGATGCCAACATAAAGTAGACATATGGGGAATGTTAAATAATAAATATTTTATGAGGTATCACTTTCTGTTTTAAAAGCAGAGAAATTGAAATTTAGAAAATTGCGAATTTTTCAAATTTTTGGGTAAATTTGGGATTTTTTCATAAATAAAGGTGAAATATTTTGACTCAAATTTATGACTATCATGAAGTACAATGTGTCACGAGAAAACAATCTCTGAATGACTTGGATAAATAAAGGCGTTCCAAAGTTATTACCACATAAAGTGAGATATGTCAGTTTTGCTAAATTTGGCCTGGTCAGGAAGGGGGCAAATGGCCCAGATGGCAGGTGGTTAAAATAGAATGCAAAATAAAATGTCTATTGAGGGGTTAATAATAAAAAAAACTCACCTCATTAATTGATCGCGCAGCCAGTATCTTCTTTTCTTCAGGACCTGCAGTGACATCACCGCGCTCACCACGTGGTGAGCGCAGTGACGTCATCGCAGGTCCTGCTGAATGAAGATAGGAAGGACCTTCTATCTTCATTCAGCAGGACCTGCAGTGACGTCACCACGCTCACCACATGGTGAGTGCGGTGATGTCACTGCAGGTCCTGAAGAATCAAGTGGATGCGGTGAGTTATTATTATTTTTTTAACCCCTCAATAGACATTTTATTTAGCATTCTGTTTTAAGAATGCTATTATTTTCCTTTATAACCATGTTATAATGGAAAATAATAAAGTGAAGTTCGGGTCACCATTGATTTAAATAAGGTCCGGGTTCGGGGGTAAGTTCGGGTCCTGAACCTGAACTTTGACCTGAAGTTCGGCCTAACCCGACGAACCTGAACTTCCACAGGTTCGCTCAACCCTAGTGGTGCACTAATGATAAATGCCCCATTATAATTTAACCCTGGCAGTTTATGCTGGAGAAGATTAAATAGGAAGGATTGGCACACGACTTCCCGTTATGTCCACATGAGGAAGAGGAAACTTCAAATCTTGATGCAGAAAATCTCAGCGGACCCGCAGCTTCTTCAATTCATATACTTTTTATTTATTTCATAAATCCATACATAAAAGGATGCGTTTTGGCCCATCCAGCCTTCGTCAGCAAACATTCATAAACTGATTCACATCCTTCAATTATAGCCACCTCCAACACTTGCAATGACATCAGACGCCAAACTAGAGGCGGTAACCTGATACATGTCAATCAAATGTGCGGGGCGTATATATTAGCAAAATAGCTAAAAAACATATATAACAATAAACTAAAATATAATAACGACACCGCTGGTTCACAGAGAATCATCGCGGATTCGCCGTCTGGAAAAGGAAACAATTATTTGGTTAGCATGACCCTAAACGTCATCCATTAATCTAAATGAACAACCTCAAAATCCCTATTAAGTGTAAGGTGCCCAAGGTATGGATCCAATATGCTTCTCTACGCAATACCTGCTTTTTAATGTCTCCACCCGTCCTATGTCTTGTGACCTGTTCCAGTACCTGAAATCTAAACTGGGAGATGGAATGACGAACACTATAGAAATGAGCTGGTATGGGTAGCATTAGATTCCCAGTCTGTATCATGGACTTTTGCTTACATATACGATCTCGTATTGTTTGCATCTTCTCCCCAATATAGACCAGGCCACATGGACATTTGATCAAATAGATTACGTTAGTGGATTCGCAAGTAAAGAAGCCATTAATTCTAAAAGGTTTTCCCGTATATGGGTGATAGTAGGATTCCTCCCTAATAATGTGCGGACATTGCGCACAATGCAAACAGGGGTAGGTACCATTTTTCTGACTCCTCAACATGCTCTGGTGCACGTTCATTTTCATTGGGCCAATATCGGCTTGCCCTAGGTGGTCACAATAATTTTTTGTGCGTCTATTACAAATCAAAGGTGGATTCTTGAATTCTACAATCTGTGGATATGATTTTCCCAGCAGCAACCAATATTTCCGGACAATGTAATCAAACGTCTTGTTAAAGAGGTGAAACTTATGTACAAAGGCCACCTGAGGGCTCTTTTCAATCATTTTATCACATAACGGTGCAAGGAAAGCCTACTCCAGAACTTTTTTAGGGTAACCTCTATCCTTAAATCTATCCATCGTGTCTCCTATCCTCCTTTCCTGGACATCTAAATCGGACACAATTCGTTTTACCTGCTGTATCTGGGATTTCGGCATAGCCTTCTTCAAGGGCAAGGGGTGGGCACTTTTAAAGTGTAATACACTATTTTTATCTGTTTCTTTTCTAAAAAGATCAGTATGCAAATACCCCTCAACATCCTTTATCACCACTGTATATAAAAAACTTACTTGTGTCTGATTGTGTAAGTCAGGGTGAATTTTAAGCCAGTTAATACATTGTTTATACATTCATGGAAGGCCAGGAGGGTCTCGAGTGGCCCCGCCCACACCAAACCATGTCATCAATAAATCTTTTCCATAACAAATCATTTTTCTGATAATTCAAATCCGTGTATACATATGTTTCTTCAAATGATTACATGAATGCGTTTGCGTAGGGCGGGGCCACATTCGAGCCCATCGCAGTCCCCTGTCGCTGCAAATAGAAACTATCTCCAAATAGGGGTGTCCACAAGTGTCGTATGTACCTTAGGAAGGGTATAAAACACCGGGGTCACCAGTGAATTATTAATCAAAAATTCACTTAGTTTATCTTCAACTATCCCCAGAGTTTTATAATGGTTAAGGACTGACATTATTTCTCTCTTTATGTCAAATACAGGGTCATTATCCAATATCATATAGGTATCAGTGTCCGACAATTGATGCATTGCCTCTTTAAGATCACTACATTTGTCTATAATCACCAGTGATCCTCCCTTATTTGCCGGTTTCCCTATAAGGCTCCTTTCTTGCATCAAGATTTTAATAGCCTGTTTTTCTTGTGGGGTTACATTACATGACACATGAAGCCCTGCTTTGCTAATAGAATCCATCAAGGTTTGAACATCCCTTGTTACAAACTGGATATAAGTTTCCACTGGGTGCTCATTTTCTGGAAGTATAAACCTGCTTTTAACTCTTAGCCCCAGATCTAACAGCCTAAATTTATTAGGTAGGACATCCTGACTTGCAGTCATATTATTCTCAGTAGAAGGCATAGGGGATGTATCAGAAAAATAACACTTAAAGGGCTTCTGTCACCCCCAAAACCCTTTTTTTTTTTTAGCTTGTTAAAATCCTTTTATAATGACTATTCCCTACATAGGGCTCTTACCTTTGGCTGTGGCTTCTTTTCCTTAAAAAACGATCTTTTAAAATATGCAAATCACTTCACGCCCCGCAAAAAACCGCCCCCTCGTCCTGTTGATTGACAGGGCCAGCGAGCGCTCTCCTCCTCCGGCTGGCCCTGTCAGCATTTCAAATCCCGCCCCTGTCTTCATTCGGCGCAGGCGCTCTGAGAGAAGGAGGCTCGCCTCCTCAGCACTCCCTCAGTGCGCCTGCGCCGATGACGTCTTCTTTCGGCGACGTCATCGGCGCAGGCGCACTGATGGAGTGCTGAGGAGGTGAGTCTCCTTCTCTCAGAGCGCCTGCGCCGAATGAAGACAGGCACGGGATTTGAAATGCTGACAGGGCATAGACGCCCTACTTGCTGGTAGTGAAGTGATTTGCATATTTTAAAAGATGGTTTTTTAAGGAAAAGAAGCCACAGCCAAAGGTAAGAGCCCTATGTAGGGAATAGTCATTATAAAAGGATTTTAACAAGCCCAAAAAAAAAGGGTTTTGGGGGTGACAGAAGCCCTTTAAGTCTTATTTTTCTGAAAAACTGCTGTAAGTCTATGTCCATTTGAAAACTGTCAAATTGTGAAATGGGGCTAAAAGATAAGCCTCTTTCTAAAGCTCTGGTTACGAAAAAATGTTCTATTCCAAACATTCTAAAAAACAAATATATAGCACTATATCGAATATATTAATTTTTTAGAATATTCATCTTTTTTTTTTTTCAATCTGTACAGTTGTTCCACTTCGGCATACTCCTCCCCGACAAGCATCCCCGTCACCATGGGAACACCTGGGGGTTAGAATATACCATTGGATCTGAGTTTTCACGATCTCACTGAGATCATGAAAACTCAGATCCGATGGTATATGCTAACCCCCAGGCAAGCGTCCCCATCACCATGGGAACGCCTGGGGGTTAGAATATACTATCGGATCTGAGTTTTCACGATCTCACTGAAATCGTATATTCTAACCCCCAGGCGGTCCCATGGTGACGGGGAGGCTTGTTGGGGAGGAGTATGCCGAAGTGGAACAACTGTACAGATTGAAAAAGATATATACTCTAAAAAACAAATATATTCCATTTAGTGCTATATATTTGTATTTTAGACTTTTCGTTATTTTTCACATCTAATGTCATGATTCCTCCCTGCTCATTCGCCCACAAGCAAGAAGCAGGGAGGAATCATGTGTTCAGATGGGAAAAAATATATTTGTGATAAAAAATTTCTATTCAAATATTTGCACTCAACACTAATTGCATTGTCCGGAAATATTGGTCACTGCTGGGAAAATCATATCCACAGATTATAGAATTCAAGAATCCACCTTTGATTTGTAATAGAAGCATGAAAAATTATCATGACCACCTTGTGCAAGCCGATATTGGCCCCATGAAAATGAATGTGCGACAGAGCATGTTGAAGAGTCAGAAAAATGGTGACTAACCCTGTTTGCATTGTGCGTAATGTTTGCACATTATTAGGGGGGAATCCTTCTATCACCCATATACGGAAAAACCTTTTAGAATTAATGACTTCTTTACTTGCGAATCCACTAACGTAATTATTTGATCAAATGTCCATGTGGCCTGGTCTATATTGGGGAGAAGATGCAAACAATACGAGATTGTATATGTAAACAAAAGTCCACGATACAGACTGGGAATCTAATGCTACCCATACCAGCTCATTTCCATAGTGCACGTCATTCCATCTCCCAGTTTAGATTTCAGGTACTGGAACAGGTCACAAGACATAGGGGTGGAGACATTAAAAGGCAGGTATTGCGTAGAGAAGCATATTGGATCCATACCTTGGGCACTTTACAGCCCAAGAGACTTAATAGGGATTATGAGGTTGTTAATTTAGATTAATGGATGACGTTTAGGGTTATGCTATCCAAATAATTGTTTCCTTTTCCAGACAGCGAATCTGTGATGATTCTCTGTGAACCAGAGGTATCGTTATTATATTTTAGTTTATTGTTATATATGTTTGTTTGCTATTTTGCTAATATATACGCCGCGCACATTTGATTGACATGTATCAGGTTACCGCCACTAGTTTGGCGTCTGACGTCATTGCAAGTGTTGGAGGTGGCTATAATTGAAGGATGTGAATCAGTTTATGAATGTTTGCTGATGAAGGCTGGACGGGCCAAAATGCGTCCTTTTATGTATGGATTTATGAAATAAATAAAAAGTATATGAATTGAAGAAGCTGTGGGTCCGCTGAGATTTTCTGCATTATGCTGGAGAAGAGTCCTGTGGATGTTTGACAGTTCTGACTAGGAGAAACCTGACAATAATCAGCAGGTGGGTAGGGAGAGATGAAACATATGAATAAGATTGACTCAGGCATGGGCTGACAAGGTTAAAATGTTAAGGTACAGCTAAACGGTGTTGCTGGTTCCATACGGCCAAGCTAAGACCACCGATGACACCCAAGAGCTCTCATTGGCTGTCACAATTATTTGTGG
Source organism: Bufo bufo (assembly GCF_905171765.1). Lineage (NCBI taxonomy): Eukaryota > Metazoa > Chordata > Amphibia > Anura > Bufonidae > Bufo > Bufo bufo. The sequence goes on from NC_053393.1 coordinate 265,085,263, forward strand.
CTTGCAAACGTGTGGTTAGCCACTTTGTCTAATGTATCATGTGTCCTAAATTCATAGTTTATGCTGCCTCATCAACAGCTTTGTGCAAAAAAAACAACCGAGAATGGTGAAAAATTCTCTTTTGTCCCTACTGATCTTAAAAACAGTAAGAAAAAATGAGCGGTGTTGCAAGACACAGCCTTCAAGATTGGACAGATTCGTATCACTGTCCTCTAACATCAGTGTTGTTGGCAACTACTGATCGTGTAAACATGTATTTTATCAACTACTCTTCCTTCCTTTTTCTTTTAAAGCTCCATTTTGCTTTCGATTCTACTGGGAAATTTTGCAATCACCTAATGGTGCTTTCACATGGGCTTTTTTAAAGCCATTATTGCACGGAAAAATATTGTATGCCCCTGATGTTCCAGAAATTAGACATTTAATATACAAGGTAAGTGTGAGCAATTTTGCTTTTGAGTTTATTCCGGAGTAATTTTTGTCGAATTAAAGATGCATCTAGATTTGACCCACTGTAATCTGACTATCACTGAGTCTTCCTCTCATTTTACACTTGGTTGAATACAGTTCTCATTATATGGAATATTTTTTATTTATTAATACTAGTATTGAGTGAATAAAAGCAACTTCGATCCGAAATTTATGCTACAGCATAACTTCTGCCTTGCTGCTCACCACCTCATATACAATGTACCGACAAGGTGAAACTCCACCTTAAGGATGTGGCACAGGAGTAAGAGGAGGAGGAACAGGGATCATTCCCACGATTATCAGGCCAGTAGTCCACAGGTAGCTCGGAGGGTTGGTTCCTGCACCAACAGTGGGCCAGGTACACAACTTTCTAGCCAGGGCACAGCTGAGGAGGATGAGGAGGATGAGTAGGAGGATCCACGTTTACAGCAGGGTGGTACCTAAATCAGCTCATGGGCATCACTGGAGTGTGGCTGGGGGGATACAGAGGACATAGAAAATACACCTCCCACCGATGACAGCCCAAATTTGTGTTTAACAGGCAGGTGGGGTGATGATGGATAGGCACATCCGCCTGTCCAGAGCCAATGTGGACAAGCTCACATTCATTAAAATGAACCAGGCATGGATCCCACAGGACTTGTTCGTACCTTGGACATATTAGAGAGCTATAGTGGCAGCACCCAACCATTGTTAAACTCTAGTGCGCTTTGTGAAATCTCTTTGCTATTTCCCAATGTTTGCGGCCTCCACAAACAAAAAGAAAAACAAAAAAAGTAAGAAAAAAAATTAAATTGCTGACTACTAAAGATGAGCAAATCGTAGTTGCCGAAGTGGAATTCAATCCTAATGTGACAGCCCTATAAAAAGCCTTCTCATGTCCGGTCTCCCCCATTTTACAGTGAATTTAGTGCACAGAGAGACGTTACAGGCACTAGTGACAGTGTTTAGAAAATACAGTACTTTATTCACAAACAAAAAGTACTGATCTGTTCAGGGAAAGATTATTCATAGTGTAGGGAAAGGATACGGAGGCATTATCCACACTGTAGGGAGAACGCAGGGACCAATAGGAGAGTGTAAAGCCTCGGTAATAGGAGCTATTCTATTACACCTTGCTACACTAATTGGGGTTACTAAAAGTGATCTATTACTACAGATTTTAGTTTGTCTGCATTCTTTAAAACAGTAATTCCAGTAATCCTAGCTTCTGTTATTGGGTTGAATGTGCTGTCTGATACAACCAGTTTTGGGGAGTGTTTAGTTGATATATAACTACTTCCATTCACCCTAACTTCTGTACTGAAAGCTTACTCTGATGCAAACAGTTTTGGGGTGTATTTAGTTGATTTATAACTACTTGCATTCACCCTTGCCTCTGTACTGAAAGTGCGGTCTGATACAAACAGTTTTGGGGTGTATTTAGTTGATATATAACTACTTCCTTTCTTCTGAGGTAAATTTGCAGTCTGGGGTGAATTTATCACCTGATGCAAACAGTTTTGGGGTGTATTTATTTCATATATATACTTGCAAATACCGCAGCAGCACAGTCAGACAGTGTGCACTGGGTGCAATTCCTCTTGGATGCCGGCTTCTCCTCCACAATGTATACTTTCCAAAAAACGAGGCAGCACTTCCAGATTTAGTTGAAAGGGTGAAGACCCCAAACTTTAATTCCCCAGCAACGTTTCGGCCTACTCAATGAGGCCTTTGTCAAGCTTTGTCAAGCTTGACAAAGGCCTCATTGAGTAGGCCGAAACGTTGCTGGGGAATTAAAGTTTGGGGTCTTCACCCTTTCAACTAAATCTGGAAGTGCTGCCTCGTTTTTTGGAAAGTGTATGTATGTGTATATATATATATATATATATATATATATACACAGTGGATATAAAAAGTCTACACACCCCTGTTAAAATGTCAGGTTTCTGTGATGTAAAAAAATGAGACAAAGAGAAATAATTTCAGAACTTTTTCCACCTTTAATGTGACCTAAACTGTACAACTCAATTGAAAAACAAACTGAAATATTTTAGGTAGGGGGAAGAAAAAATAAATAAGTGTGCACACCCTTAAACTAATACTTTGTTGAAGCACCTTTTGATTTTATTACAGCACTCAGTCTTTTTGGGTATGAGTCTATCAGCATGGCACATTTTGACTTGGCAAGATTTGCCTACTCTTCTTTGCAAAAACACTACAAATCTGTCAGATTGCGAGGGCATCTCCTGTGCACAGCCCTCTTCAGATCACCCCACAGATTTTCAATCGGATTCAGGTCTGGGCTCTGGCTAGGCCATTCCAAAACTTTATTCTTCTTCTGGTGAAGCCATTCCTTTGTTGATTTGGATGTATGCTTTGGGTCGTTGTCATGCTGAAAGATGAAGTTCCCCTTCATGTTCAGCTTTCTAGCAGAAGCCTGAAAGTTTTGTGCCAATATTGACAGGTATTTGGAACTGTTCATAATTCCCTCTAGCTTAACTAAGGCCACAGTTTTAGCTGAAGAAAAACAGCCCCAAAGCATGATGCTGCCACCACCATGCTTCACTGTGGGTATGGTGTTCTTTTGGTGATGTGCAGTGTTATATTTGCGCCAAACATATCTTTTGGAATTATGGCCAAAAAGTTCAACCTTGGTTTCATCAGACCATAACACCTTTTCCCACATGCTTTTGGGAGACTTCAGATGTGTTTTTGCAAAATGTAGCCACACAGCCAGTACTTGCCAGATATTCCTGCAGCTCCTTTAATGTTGCTGTAGGCCTCTTTGGTAGCTTCCCAGACCAGTTTTCTTCTTGTATTTTCATCAATTTTGGAGGGACGTCCAGTTCTTGGTAATGTCACTGTTGTGCCATATTTTCTCAACTTGATGACAGTCTTCACTGTGTTCCATGGTATATCTAATGCCTTGGAAATTCTTTTGTACCCTTCTCCTGACTGATACCTTTTAACAATAAGATCCCTCTGATGCTTTGGAAGCTCTCTGTGGACCATGGCTTTTTTTGTGGGATGCGACTAAGAAAATTTCAGGAAAGACCAACTAGAGCAGCTGAACTTGATTTAGGGTTAATCAGAGGCACTTTAAATGATGGCAGGTATATGACTCCTATTTAACATGATTTTGAATGTAATTGCTTAATTCTGAACACAGCTACATCCCCAGTTATAAGAGGGTGTGCACACTTATGCAACCACATTATTTTAGTTTTTTTTGTTTGCTCCACTCCACCTAAAAGATTTCAGTTTGTTTTTCAATTGAGTGGTACAGTTTATAGGTCACATTAAAGGTGGAAAAAGTTCTGAAATTATTTATCTTTGTCTCAGTTTTTTACAGCACAGAAACCTGACGTTTTCACAGGGGTGTGTAGACTTTTTATATCCACTGTGTATATATATATATATATATATATATATATATATATATATATGTACTTCCATTCATCCTTGCTTATGGGGTAAAATTGCAGTTTGAAACAACCCATTTTGGGGTGTATTTAGTTGACATATTGCTACTTTCTTTAACCCATGCTTCTGGGGTGAATTTGCGGCCTGATACAAATAGTTTTGGGGTGTATTTATTTCATATATATAAGTACTTCGATTCATCCTTGCTTCTGGGGTGAAATTGCAGTCTGATAGTATTTCTTTTACCCTTGCAGTTTCTTTTATTTTACAGTATGTCGGACAGACATGTGACAGGCCCTTCTTAGTGGACAAAATGTTTCTGGAGCAGGCAGAAGTAGAAGCAAAAGAAGGGTGGGAGATCGGTGGTATCAGCAGTCACAGCGACAAGCCTGAGCTGCCAGTGTCATCTAATGATAATGTCTTGACCAGCAACTCAGCAGTTCTAGAATGGTTGACTCGGTCTGCTACTTCATAGTAAGTGACATCAGACACCTCCAGCCAGGAGTTGGTGGGCATGACCTGGGAACAAGCTCTGTACCCCCACCTGTCCTCAACCTGCCTTTGTCATTTCTGTTCCCTCAGCTCGAGAAGTATTGCATGCCGTTGGCTCGTCTCCACTTTTCAGCAAGGACGATATTTTAGTGGACAGTCAGCAGCTATTGCCCAGCCAAGATCTGGAGGAGAGATCCACTGCTAACTCTGGTAGGCGGGCAAGTAGTGATGATTAGAGTCGCGTGGGAGCTGGTGTAGCAAGCGGTCAGGCACGTGGCCCAGAGACTGGTGAGGGGGACATCAGTGACGTGCATACAGTAGTGGACGACGATGTGGTGGATTGCACGTGGGAGCCGGGTGAACAGGGGGCTTCATCATCATAAGCAGATGAGGGTGGAAGCTTGCGCATTAGGCAGCGGCTGAGCCAGCAGGGTGGTAGTGTGACCGTGAGTCAGCAGGGTGGCAGCAGTGGGAGGTCGGAGCCAAACATACCTGGGGTAGACTGCCCACTATGCAGGAGCCTACCTGTCTGGAAAGAAGTAGCGGTACAGGGGTTCACAGAGGCAGTGGTAGCAGGCAGCCAGCATGCAGTGGTGGGGGGGAAATCATATACTCGGCGGTGTGGCAATTTTTCATAAAGACGCCGGAGGACATCAGCATGGCCATTTTCAGAATCTGTGGGCAGAAGGTGAAGCATGGCCAGGGTGCCAATGTTGGCACAACAGCCGTGCATCAACACATGCAGTGTCACCATAAAGTGGCCTTGGGAAAACCGTAGTGCTAATGTAGTGGAACAGCCTGACGCAGAAACTGCTGCATCGCCCAGTGGCCCGTACACCTTTTCCTGCAGTCAAGGCTTCACCACCTCAGCAGAAGGGAGCTGTGTCTCCTTCCATCATCTACTGGTCCTAATGCTCCTGCTCCTCCTCTTGTTACTCCTCGTCATTCATTTTGTCAGCAATCGATCACAGAGGCAATTGCAAAAAGACAATAGTATGCGTGCACTCGTTCAATGGTGCAGAAGCTGAAGGTGGTCGTGGCCAACTGCTGGTACTACAGTCCCTCCCTTTCCATGTGGTGGACTCTGCACCTTTCAGAGAACTGATGGCTTGTGCCGAGCCAAGGTGGAGAGTCCCACGCCCTCATTACTTCTCCAAAAAGGCAGTACCAGCCCTGCACATGAATGTTGAACAGAAGGTGGGCCAGTCCTTGAGCATTTCGGTGTCTGCCAAAGTGCACGGCAGCGCCGACTTGTGGGCAACCAAACTTGATTTGTGGCCTCAACTAGCCGAGTTTGCCCTGGACAAGCTTTCCTGTCCGTCCAGTAGTGTGGCGCCAGAGCAGGTGTTTAGTGTAGCTGAGGGCATAGTTACCCAAGGAGAACTCTCCTTCCCACCTAAAATGTGTAGAGACTTACCTTTTGTGAAGATGAATCAGGCATGGATCGGCGAAGATTTCCACACACCAGTGCCTGATACATCAGACTAGATCATTCTGGGTGCCACACCCAAACTTTTTCAAAACAGACCCGTTTCTTCTGGCAACCTGCTTCAGCCACTATTTGGATGCCTGATGCCACACACCTTCTGCCATGTACTCCTACTACCATCCACCATCTTGTGCTGTTAACACCACTGCTTTGTGAGTTTGACCACGACGCGTGGTTGATTAAGTGTGTGGTTGCGTAAGTGTGTGACTTAAGATTAAGTGAGGGAGTATCTGAGAGCTAAATTATTTGTGGACATTGATGAGTGGCTTTATTTGACTGTATTGTGTGCTTTGATAACACATTTTTTTTCCTTCTCCAGGGGTTGCACAGGTGAGTAATTAGGGTGTGGCTGTCTAATTAGGGTGTGGCTGTCTAATTAGGAGACTATAAAAATTCTGCAGTGAGAGCAGCACAGCCTTTTTGAATCCAGAGGGAAAACAAACCAGGCTGGTGTAGTGAGCTGCATTTATATTTATATAAGCAGATATATAATGCGAGTTTGACCGCAACGCGTGGTTGATTAAGTGTGTGGTTGCGTAAGTGTGTGACTTAAGATTAAGTGACTTTAGATTCAGGGACTTCAGTGGGGGACTGCAATTAGCCAGCTTCTTAGTACTACATTATATTGTATTTTTCGCTTTTGTGGTGTAATCCCCATTTAGTATTTGTTGCACAATTGACAACGCAGTCCAGTGCACATCTTGAATGATGTGGGCAAGTTGCAACACTAAGAGACATTGACAATTTGCAAAAGAGTTTGCTTCTCACCGAGCAAGCACTCTTTGCGGTAGATGAGGGGGAGGGTGACAGAGAGGAGGCTGAGGTAAGTAAGGTAGCTAGCTGGGTAACAGTTAGAAAGCGGGGTAGAGGGAAGAGTGCCAGGGAGGCTAGCCCTGATCTGACACACCCCAACAAGTTTGCACGTTTGGCAGATGAGGGGGATGTCAGTCCAGGGACGGCACTGCTGCAGCCGGACACTTCCTCTGCCAGTCAGGGGAATGTCAGCTCCAGTAAGCAGGGGACCAGAAGAGCAGGGCAGGCCAGACAGGTGCTGGTAGTGGGAGACTCCTTTATTAGGGGAACAGATAGGGAAATCTGTCACAAAGACCGTGATCGTCGAACAGTGTGCTGTCTTTCTGGCGCTAGAGTTCGACACATCGCGGATCGGGTTGACAGATTACTGGGAGCGGCTGGAGAAGATCCAGCGGTCATGGTCCATATCGGAACCAATGACAAAGTTAGGGGTAGGTGGAGAGTCCTTAAAAATGATTTCAGGGATTTAGGTCAAAAGCTTAGGGCAAGGACCTCAAAGGTAGTATTTTCCTAAATACTACCTGTACCACGGGCCATACAAGAAAGGCAGTGGGAGATTAGGGAGATTAATAAGTGGCTAAAGAACTGGTGTAGGAAGGAGGGGTTTGGGTTCCTGGAGAACTGGGCCGACTTCTCCATCGGCTACAGGCTCTATCGAAAGGGACGGGCTGCACCTCAAAGGGGAAGGGGCAGCTGTGTTGGGGAAGAAGATGGCTAGAAGGTTGGAGGAGTGTTTAAACTAGGGACTGGGGAGGGAAATTACATTATAGGAGGGGAAGATAGTGCAGATAGAGACCGGGGGCAAGGTAGTGGGACTGGGGGAGGAATGGAAGGAGGGACTAGAACAGTTCAGAAGGAAAGGTGTAGCGTAAAAAATATACATAAACCTCTCAAATGTATGTATACTAATGCCAGAAGCCTGACTAATAAAACTGGGGAACTGGAATTAGTGATGTGTGAGGAGGACTATGACATAGTGGGAATAACTGAGACATGACTGGATGATAGCTATGACTGGGCAGTTAATGTACAAGGTTACAGTCTGTTTAGAAAGAATCGTCAAACCCGGAGAGGGGGAGGGGTCTGCCTTTATGTAAAGTCCTGTCTAAAGCCCACACTCCGTAAAGATATAAGTGAGGGACATGAACATGTGGAGTCACTGTGGGTAGAGATACATGGAGCTAAAAACAATAAGAAATTACTAATAGGAGTTTACTATAAACCACCTAATATACCAGAGTCCACAGAAAATCTACTACTAAATGAGATAGACAAGGCGGCAAATCATAGTGAGGTGGTTATTATGGGGGACTTCAACTCCCCAGATATAGACTGGGAAACTGAAACTTGTATATCTCATAAAGGAAATAGGTTCTTGGCAATAACCAAAGACAATTACCTCTCCCAACTGGTTCAGGACCCGACTAGAGGGACGGCCATACTGGACTTAGTATTAACCAATAGGCCTGACAGAACAACAGACGTGCAGGTTGGGGGACACCTGGGAAATAGTGACCATAAAGTAATAGCCTTCCAATTATCATTCAAAAGAGCGTTTCTACAGGGAGGAACAAAAATACCAAACTTCAAAAAAGCTAAATTTAGTCAACTAAGAGAGGCCATAGGCCAAACTACCTGGGACAAAGTCCTCAAAAATAAAAATACAGCCACAAAATAGGATATCTTTAAAAGCATCCTAAAATCTCATTGTGAGAGGTACATACCGTATGGGAATAAAAGGTTAAGGAACAAAAAGAAACCAATGTGGATAAACAGAACTGTAAAGAAAGCAATAAATGACAAAAAGAAAGCATATAAATCACTAAAACAGGAGGGTAGCTTAGAAGCACTGAAAAACTATAAGGAAAAGAATAAAACATGTTAAAAACAAATAAAACCGGACAAACTAGAGACCGAGAGATTAATTTCCAAAGAGAGTAAAACTAACCCTAAAATGTTCTTCAATTATATAAATGTTAAAAAGTATAAATTTGAAGGTGACGGCCATTTAAAGAGTAATGAGGGGGGAGTCGCAGAGAGCGACGAGGAGAAAGCAAACCTGTTCAATTTTTCTCCAATGTATTCATTTAGGAAAATAAACTGTCAGATGAAATGCTGAATGTAAAAATAAATTCCCCATTAAAAGTGTCCTGTAAGGGCGCCGTGCCTGTGCTGCGGACCGCAAATAGCGGTCCGCAATGCACGGACACAGACCATGGGGCAGCTGCATGAGGATCGCGGACCCATTCACTTGAATGGGGTTCGCGATCCGCATCCGACTGCACGTACCGCAAAAAAGTAGCGCATGCTGAAGTGAATGGGTCCATGATGCGGGCTGCACATGGCCGTGTGCAGCCCGCATCATGGACCCATTCACTTCAATGGGTCCAGGATCCGGGATATGAGTGCTACAGTGTGCTTCTGTGGTGCTTCTGGCTGTGCATGCGCTACCTTTTTGCGGTGCGGAGGCACAGCCAGAAGCACCACGGAAGCACACTGTAGCACTCATATCCCGGATCCTGGACCCATTGAAGTGAATGGGTCCACGATGCGGGCTGCACACGGCCAGTGCCCGTGTATTGCGGACCCACCGTATGCGGCCTGCAATATGGCAACGGCGGGCACACGGTAGTGTGCATGAGCCCTAATAGTCCTCACTGGTACTGTTGACGCAATATTTTAGGTTTTAAAAATGTGGCTCTAGAAAGAAATTTCAATCGTGGTTTTGGTGATATTTGGCTCAGTTGACAAAAAAGTTTGCCCACCACTGCCTTAGTCTATGTTCTAAACAGAAAGCGAATATCCAGCTCAGTCTCGCAAAGGTTCAACGGTACTTTATTTTCGCGGTTAAAAATAATACATACACTACAACCAGTGTTTGTCTGACAAAGACTGGTTGTTGAGGAACGGTTGAGACGTATGCATATATATCCATGCATGCCTGCAAACACGTGCAGGCATGTATGGTATATATGAGCATACATCAACCACAGCATCATGGGACGATGTGCGCAGATGTGCCCAGCATCTGCGCACGTCTGCCCATGGTGATCCCCAGGGGCTCATGGTGGCCCCTGTGGGAAATATGTGCCCCCCTATATTGTAGGTGCTTGTGCCCTCTTATATTGTAGGGGCTTGTGCCCCCTGATATATATGTATGTGCCCCCTTAATAGATATATAGGTATATAATGCCCCCTGTATCATATTATGCCCCCTTATCATATCCCCATACGATATAAACCCCCCCTCCCTACATGGACACAGATGCATCAATGTAAATGTGCCCCAAGCATTTACATTGATGTAATCTGGGTGAAGGCGCCAGGATGACCGGACAAGGTCCGGTCATTCTGGTGAACTCAAAAGGATTCAAATTCAATAGAATTTGAATCCTTTTGTTCTAATTATCTTCAGCCTTGCTGGAGATAATTAAACATAATAGAGAGAGAGGAGATACCTCCGCTCACTCTATTATGTGCATTCTGGCATCGCAATTACCATTGCGATGTCCGGAATGCTGAGAGCTACAGGCGGGAGATCAAAGGATCTCCCGCCTGTCAGCAAGTGCATGCGGCCCTGCGGCGCGCGTGCAGGGACGCGCGGGCAGGCGCGGTGACGTCATCTCACCGCGCCGGCCCACGTGCCCTTCACTGTGGTGCGCGCTCGCGCACCGCGGTGTGGGCGGTACGGCAGTGCGGGCAGCCGGACATATAAGTCCGGCAGGCCCCTGCACTAGTGGTTAGGATCGGGGTCCCCCAGCTGGAGAGCGCATCGGCGCTCAGGACAACGTGCCCCCCCCCCCCCTCCGGCCCAAGGAAGAGAGGGTCTGGGCCCCCACCTGCTCCGGCTAAAGAGCCCGACCGGACCCAACCCCTGCAGCCCTTACCCCCCTTCAGAAGGAGAGCGTGATTCGGCGCTGAAGAGGATCAGCCCCCTGGCTGGCGAGGATCACCCTAGAAGAACGAGCAGAAACCCTAAGTACCTCAGCAGCATTGCTGCTGTCCTTAACCCCTTCCCTGCCAGACTATCCCCTACTGCTCTCACCCCTGGTCCCTTGCCTGCCAACCCTTTCCCTACACCACTTGTTACCCCTGGTCCCTTGCCTGCCAACCCTTTCCCTACACCCCTTGTTACCCCTGGTCCCTTGCCTGCAACCCCAGTACCCCTGGTCCCTGGCCTGCAACCCCATTCCCCTATTACCCCTATTATCTCTCCCCTGGTCACCCCCGGACACTACCCCTGATGTCCGTGCCCTGTTCCCCACTCCTGCCCAAAACTCCTTCCCTGATCCTGCATTAACCCCTTCCTGTACCCTGTTTTACCCTGGTGGTCCTGATTAACCCCTGGTGGTTACCCTGGTTCCCTGCCTTGGGTGTCTCTGTAAAGCATGCCTCTGCTCTGCAAACAATATTGTGTAATTAACCCTCTTGCGAACCCCGTAGGGACAGTGAGTACAGACGGGTGGGTTAATGTTATATACTTGTATGTGTGAACTGTGTAGTTAGTTTATGGGTGGAATTGGGAACGTGTAGTGTAGTTTAGGATTTGTAGTGCTGTATTGTTAGTATTGCGTGCGTAGTGTATTGTTAGTAATAAATACTGTTACTTGTAACTATCTGTGTAACGTGTAGTTATTGGCAATAGTTAGTTAGTAAGGCGCATGCAGTTAGCATAGTGATTAGTGTAAGGCATAGCGAAGGTATTGTTGTTATTATATAAATGCATAAATGGGCGGAGTTATCACTAGATGGCTCCTCCCATTTATGAATATTAATTATTGATATTTGCATAAATATTGGTGATTAATATTCCCCCTTTACATTGGCGAGCCAGGCCCACTGCGTGGATTTTGCGCTTATTTTTGGTCTTAAGGCTGAGGGTCGCTAGTACTGTGAATTAGCGGGCAGGAGAGACGCGGTCAGCGGAGTGTCTGAGCGTCTAGGACCCGATAATTCGGACAGGAGAAGCGATACTTCCCTTAGAGTACCAGAAATAAAACAAACTCTTTTGCAGAGAATCTATAATCTGTTCTGTGAATTAATATTTTTGTATTTGCTTTACACGGTCACCGTCGCTGGGGTAAGAGAAGAAGACACGGAAAAGTACAGCACCAACAAGCATCGCTCAAGTGATTGCAAGGGAAAAGAGCACACGTCACTGAAGGAGATCCATCTTCGTGGGAGCGGCGTACAAGTCCGGCTGGGGAAGAAGCGATCCGGGAAAATGGACTTCTTCCAAGCAGCTGCAAGGATGAAGAGGTACGGCCCCAAGGAGAAAATGGACGCTCATCAAACGGTGAGTATGGACTTCCCCACACTGCAACACTTAGCCAAACACAGCACATTTAACCCCATCCTCCCCACTACATACAAGTCAGCAGAAATGCTGTGGTCCGATTTGTTAGCACAGGCTTGTAGTTATGACAAGCTTTGTGTTAACAAACGGACGGTGTTGAACAAGGCCACCAAACGGCTTCGGATGCTGGCCAAACTCGTTCATACGTTTGAGGCTAGCATCTGTAAGCCAAAGGAAGTGGCGCTGGTGTCTCAGTCAACGGAGACAATTCCTCCGGCCATTCACTGCCAGTGCTGTACCAGTAATTCGGACCAGGTTTCGGCATTGCGGGCACAGCTGGCAGAGAATGTGCAGTCTACTGTTGACCGAGATGCGCAGGTGGCTAGGATAGAGTCACAGTTAGTAGAGCTGCAGAGGCAGAAGGAGGAAATTGAGGCTAAGTTGACTCAGTCTTATACTGAGGTCAAGGCCTTCAAGGAGCGGACTGCCTCTACTGACGTGACGGTAGCCAAATTGAAGGCTCAGGTTGCTGTAAGGTCCCAGCTAATGTCTGGCATGCAACAAGTTATCCCAAAGTTGGTGCCGGCCCTTTCTTTTTCCGTAAAGCCAGGGTCGGAATCTCCCAAAACGTTGCCCTGTGCAGGGCCACAAGGGGGGAGAGTAGTCTGTGACCGGTCTAATCATCAGGTCAAGCCGGTCCAGACTAACAGAGATTTTTCCCTGACTTTGGGAAAAAGAACTGTGGTGAAGAGTGCGTCCCTGAGGATAGAACAATTCAGGAGAAGGGAGCACGGCTGCAGTGTAGATGGACCTGGGCCATGCAGAGCAAACATCAGATGTTTTGCATGTGGTGGCCTAGGTCACATAGCGAGACACTGCAAAACAGATAGGAACATAACACACAGGACAGGAAACCAAGTCACGTGTTTCAGGTGTGGGAACAAAGGACACATTGCAAGGAATTGCCCTTGTGCAAGTAATTGCAATGTGTCCAACAGTATCAGCCAGGTAACAAATTGTGCAGTGGGGTCTAGTCAGCCTGGCCATAACGGGGTTACCTCTCGGCAGCATCACCAGCTGCTGAGGGGTCAGAGTGGCCAAGCTAGGCTAGGCAACATTTGACACCCCTGTACTATTTGTTACACCGTTTGTTCCCTGTGTATGTCCATGTTGTGTGTTTTTGTTATCTGTTTGTAAGTTTTTCTTGATGTTGATGGTGGTAGTCCTTGTCTACGGATGTGTTCTACCATGCTGATTTATGTAGTGTTGTAAGTCCCGTCTGCTGTCTTTTTTCATTCTGTGTCCCCTTGGAGTGGAACAGTGTTATACTGTGGATCGAGAACGTAGAGGTTCGCGAGCAGATAATATCACACGGGAAATCCTGCTGGTCAGGAGAAGGCATAAGGACCTTCTCCATGCAGCACACAAAGGATGATGTGATATTATTCTGGGCAACCAGGGTCTCAGATCGATACAGATAGCGCTGTTGTGCTCCAGGTTTTCGGTAGGGCTGTGTTACACTGGGGACTTGGGCGGACAGACAACATTGGTGTAATGTTGTGCTGCGCACTTAATTCTAGTTCGAGCAGGTAGCACAGCTCTGATAGGGATTGGACGCAGAGTGTTTGGCAGCAGAGTGTGGACTGTGTTCTTGTGTTGTGGGGTCCTGGGGAGCCGGGGCATGACTATGCCATTGGTTCTGCAGGCCTCCACAGGACGGGATCACAGGGGGAAATCAGCCTGGGTACACATGGGTGGACGGGAATGCGGTGCCATCAATAACAAGATGGTGCTTTGTCCACAGAACTCCAGTTATCCTAACCTAGTAGGGTGGCCATCCTTATCTGTTGGTGCAGAGGGATGTGTAGCAGAGGACATGCTCCTCTGAAGGTAGGGTGTTCAGACACCAGGGTAGGGATGATGAGGAGCCCTGTGAGACAAAGGGCAGCCCAATACCTTTCTCTACCCATGGGTCAAAGGTATTGGTGCTGGAAATTTTCACATTTAATTGCACTGTTAGGGGAGAAATTCCCCTGGGAGCGCCTGGTGTTTTCTTCTGCCATAGGTGTGATTTTATATGGAGCGGAAGAAAAACCCAGGAGATGCCACAGAAGAGGCCAGCTATTCCCCCTGACACTGTTGTGAAGCTCCAGAGGATCCCACTGGATTTTGGCAACGAATCGACCTCTGCCTAGAGGTGTTATAGAAATGAAGACTGTGCCACAATCCAGCGGGAGCATTATTTAAGGCTCTGGAGGAAGACTTGGGAGACGTTCGGGTGGAAGAACCTGCTATCACTTGTTTCACCCAGTGAAACTTCTTCTGGTTCTGGTCATTGTAGTGCGGAGGGTCAAGGGACTTATTGACCAATTACACCAGAACCAGACAGAACTTTACAGAACTATCCGGAGGAGGAGGCTCAGGACATAACTCAACATTGTTCCTGTAGCCAAATATTGTATGGACACACTTTGTTTCCTATGAGGGTTCGGGACGTATAACTTGTACTACCCCGAAACCCCATAGCACATTGTATTGTATTTATTTATTGTGTTTGTTGTTCGATGGTGTACCCATAGACACTCTAGGTGCAAATGTGTGACAGCCCACACCCAAGGAAACTCGCCCAACACACTGTGGTGAGTTATTATTTGGATGTACACATTTGCATCCTATAGTCGTTTCCCATTGACACAGGGGTCTGCGACCTACCTGTGTCTTTGGAGGTGTAGAGATATGCCAGGTTGCATGAGTCTCTATGGGTACACATACATATAATGATTTTGGTGGTGTTGGGAGGGATGTGACATGTGTTTTGTGTGAATGGGGATAAGGTTGGGTCATGATAGGGACAGGCATCATTCATTTGCCACCTTGAACCCTGGAACGGTGAAGTTCTTAAGGGAAGGGCTGGATGTGTAGTGTGGCGGAGGTGTTCTCCGCAGTAGAATTTAGGTACTATGACATCACCGCTTAAGAGGTTGACCTGCCTTGTAAAGACCTATTAATCTGTCCACGGGAGAACCGCACCCATCAAGATGGAAACAGACGTTGGATATAAGAAAGTTGGGACTGAGGTTGTGAGGGTGAACCCGCTCCAGATGCCTTGGAGGCGGGCCATACCTGAAGATCGGCAGAACTACCGAGAGACTGTGGGGGTGTGGTCACTCCAAAGTGGGGGTGGCCGACACCAAGAGACTGTTAAAAAAAGGCCAGTTAAAGACTGTAAGGGTGAACCCGCTCCAGAATTGGGGGGGACGAAGATACCTGAAGATCGGCAGTATTACCGAGAGACTGTGGGGGTGTGGCCACTCCAAAGTGGAGGTGGCCGACACCAAGAGACTGTTAAAGAAAGGCCAGTTAAAGACTGTAAGGGTGAACCCACTCCAGAATTGGGGGGGGACGAAGATACCTGAAGATCGGCAGAATTACCGAGAGACTGTGGGGGTGTGGTCACTCTAAAGTGGGGGTGGCCGACACTAAGACTGTTAAAGAAAGTAACCGAGAGACTGTGGTTGTGTGGTATCCTAAAGATGTCAAGAAGAAGACGGTGTATCCTGTGGACGGAGGAGTAGGTTACGGTGAAGGGCAGGTCGGAGGAAGCTGGATTAGGGATGTCTAAGTACCTAAAGATCAGTGTGCACTACAGTTCTTCCTGAACTTCCACCAAAGATGGGGTTGAAGGGGGGTGTGGGCGGTACGGCAGTGCGGGCGGCCGGACATATAAGTCCGGCAGGCCCCTGCACTAGTGGTTAGGATCGGGGCCCCCCACCTGGAGAGAGCATCGGCGCTCAGGACAACGTGCCCCCCCCCCCCCTCCGGCCCAAGGAAGAGAGGGTCTGGGCCCCCACCTGCTCCGGCTGAAGAGCCCGACCGGACCCGACCCCTGCAGCCCTTACCCCCCTTCAGAAGGAGAGCGCGATTCGGCGCTGAAGAGGATCGGCCCCCTGGCTGGCGAGGATCACTCTAGAAGAACGAGCAGAAACCCTAAGTACCTCAGCAGCATTGCTGCTGTCCTTAACCCCTTCCCTGCCAGACTATCCCCTACTGCTCTCACCCCTGGTCCCTTGCCTGCCAACCCTTTCCCTACACCCCTTGTTACCCCTGGTCCCTTGCCTGCCAACCCTTTCCCTACACCCCTTGTTACCCCTGGTCCCTTGCCTGCAACCCCAGTACCCCTGGTCCCTGGCCTGCAACCCCATTCCCCTATTACCCCTATTATCTCTCCCCTGGTCACCCCCGGACACTACCCCTGATGTCCGTGCCCTGTTCCCCACTCCTGCCCAAAACTCCTTCCCTGATCCTGCATTAACCTCTTCCTGTACCCTGTTTTTCCCTGGTGGTCCTGATTAACCCCTGGTGGTTACCCTGGTTCCCTGCCTTGGGTGTCTCTGTAGAGCATGCCTCTGCTCTGCAAACAATATTGTGTAATTAACCCTCTTGCGAACCCCATAGGGACAGTGAGTACAGACGGGTGGGTTATTGTTATATACTTGTATGTGTGAACTGTGTAGTTAGTTTATGGGTGGAATTGGGAACGTGTAGTGTAGTTTAGGATTTGTAGTGCTGTATTGTTAGTATTGCGTGCGTAGTGTATTGTTAGTAATAAATACTGTTACTTGTAACTATCTGTGTAACGTGTAGTTATTGGCGATAGTTAGTTAGTAAGGAGCATGCAGCTAGCATAGTGATTAGTGTAAGGCATAGCGAAGGTATTGTTGTTATTATATAAAGGCATAAATGGGCAGAGTTATCACTAGATGGCTCCTCCCATTTATGAATATTAATTATTGATATTTGCATAAATATTGGTGATTAATATTCCCCCTTTACACTGGTTGTACTGGATGTATTATTTTTAACTGCGAAAATAAAGTACCGTTGCACCTTTGCGAGACTGAGCTGGATATTCGCTTTCTGTTTGGATTCCAAGTTATATGCATCCAAGTGCGGTTTATCTTCCGTGCTCATGGTAGAGAAGGGGCAGGTGAGAGCCGTGTCAACTTGTTTTTGTGGCTTTAGTCTATATTCTATATTATATAAATTAAAAAGAGTTTTATGGAGTATTGTATCATTTTACAATGCTGTTTTCATTGGCAGTAAAATAACTCTGAGACAACATTGAAATTGATATTGCAGAGTAGCTGTATGTAATTCCTGAATGTAATATGGATAGAGTTGAGCGAACACCTGGATGTTCGGGTTCGAGAAGTTCGGCCGAACTTCCCGGAAATGTTCGGGTTCGGGATCCGAACCCAATCCGAACTTCGTCCCGAACCCGAACCCCATTGAAGTCAATGGGGACCCGAACTTTTGGGCACTAAAAAGGCTGTAAAACAGCCCAGGAAAGAGCTAGAGGGCAGCAAAAGGCAGCAACATGTAGGTAAATCCCCTGCAAACAAATGTGGATAGGGAAATTAACCAATATCAATTGGACAGAGGTCCCATAGCAGAGAATCTGGCTTCACGTCAGCAGAGAATCAGTCTCTTCATGCCATAGCAAAGAATCTGGCTTCATGTCAGCAGAGAATCAGTCTCTTCATGCCATAGCAGAGAATCTGGCTTCATGCCAGCGCAGAATCAGTCTTCATGTCATAGCAGAGAATCAGGCTTCACGTCACCCACCACTGGAACAGGCCACTGTCACACATTTAGGCCCCGGCACCCAGACAGAGGAGAGCGGTCCCGTAACAGAGAATCTGGCCTTATGTCAGCGCAGAATCTGTCTTCATGTCATAGCAGAGAATCAAGCTTCACGTCACCCACCACTGGAACAGGCCACTGTCACACATTTAGGCCCCGGCACCCAGACAGAGGAGAGAGGTCCTGTAACAGAGAATCTGGCCTTATGTCAGCACAGAATCTGTCTTCATGTCATAGCAGAGAATCAGGCATCACGTCACCCACCACTGGAACAGGCCACTGTCAAACATTTAGGCCCAGGCACCCAGGCAGAGGAGAGAGGTCCCGTAACAGAGAATCTGGCCTTATGTCAGCACAGAATCTGTCTTAATGTCATAGCAGAGAATCAGGCATCACGTCACCCACCACTGGAACAGGCCACTGTCACACATTTAGGCCCAGGCACCCAGGCAGAGGAGAGAGGTCCCGTAACAGAGAATCTGGCCTTATGTCAGCGCAGAATCTGTCTTAATGTCATAGCAGAGAATCAGGCTTCACGCCACCCACCACTGGAACAGGCCACTGTCACACATTTAGGCCCAGGCACCCAGGCAGAGGAGAGAGGTCCCGTAACAGGGAATCTGGCCTTATGTCAGCGCAGAATCTGTATTCATGTCATAGCAGAGAATCAGGCTTCACGTCACCCACCACTGGAACAGGCCACTGTCACACATTTAGGCCCCGGCACCCAGACAGAGGAGAGCGGTCCCGTAACAGAGAATCTGGCCTTATGTCAGCACAGAATCTGTCTTCATGTCATAGCAGAGAATCAAGCTTCACGTCACCCACCACTGGAACAGGCCACTGTCACACATTTAGGCCCCGGCACCCAGACAGAGGAGAGAGGTCCTGTAACAGAGAATCTGGCCTTATGTCAGCACAGAATCTGTCTTCATGTCATAGCAGAGAATCAGGCATCACGTCACCCACCACTGGAACAGGCCACTGTCAAACATTTAGGCCCAGGCACCCAGGCAGAGGAGAGAGGTCCCGTAACAGAGAATCTGGCCTTATGTCAGCACAGAATCTGTCTTAATGTCATAGCAGAGAATCAGGCTTCACGTCACGCACCACTGGAACAGGCCACTGTCACACATTTAGGCCCCGGCACCCAGACAGAGGAGAGCGGTCCCGTAACAGAGAATCTGGCCTTATGTCAGCGCAGAATCTGTATTCATGTCATAGCAGAGAATCAGGCTTCACGTCAGCCACCATTGGAACAGGCCACTGTCACACATTTAGGCCCAGGCACCCAGGCAGAGGAGAGAGGTCCCGTAACAGAGAATCTGGCCTTATGTCAGCGCAGAATCTGTATTCATGTCATAGCAGAGAATCAGGCTTCACGTCACCCACCACTGGAACAGGCCACTGTCACACATATAGGCCCCGGCACCCAGACAGAGGAGAGGTTCATTCAACTTTGGGTTGCCCCGCAATATAATGGTAAAATGAAATAAAAAATAGTATTGAATGAGGAAGTGCCCTGGAGTAGAATAATATATTGTTAAGGGGAGGTAGTTAATATCTAATCTGCACAAGGGATGGACAGGTCCTGTGGGATCCATGCCTGGTTCATTTTTATGAACGTCAGCTTGTCCACATTGGCTGTAGACAGGCGGCTGCGTTTGTCTGTAATGACGCCCCCTGCCGTGCTGAATACACCTCCAAGGCATAAAAGGCTAGCTCTGGCCACGTGGACAATTTGGAGACCCAGAAGTTGAATGGGGCCGAACCATCAGTCAGTACGTGGAGGGGTGTGCACAGGTACTGTTCCACCATGTTAGTGAAATGTTGCCTCCTGCTAACACGTTCCGTATCAGGAGGTGGTGCAGTTAGCTGTGGCGTGGTGACAAAACTTTTCCACATCTCTGCCATGCTAACCCTGCCCTCAGAGGAGCTGGCCGTGACACAGCTGCGTTGGCGACCTCTTGCTCCTCCTCTGCCTTCGCCTTGGGCTTCCACTGGTTCCCCTGTGACATTTGGGAATGCTCTCAGTAGCGCGTCTACCAACGTGCGCTTGTACTCACGCATCTTCCTATCACGCTCCAGTGTAGGAAGTAAGGTGGGCACATTGTCTTTGTAACGGGGATCCAGCAGGGTGGCAACCCAGTAGTCTGCACACGTTAAAATGTGGGCAACTCTGCTGTCATTGCGCAGGCACTGCGGCATGTAGTCGCTCATGTGTGCCAGGCTGCCCAGAGGTAAGGACAAGCTGTCCTCTGTGGGAGGCGTATCGTCATCGTCCTGTGTTTCCCCCCAGCCACGCACCAGTGATGGGCCCGAGCTGCTTTGGGTGCCACCCCGCTGTGAACATGCTTCATCCTCATCCTCCTCCACCTCCTCCTCATCCTCGTCCTCCTCGTTCTCCAGTAGTGGGCCCTGTCTGGCCACATTTGTACCTGGCCTCTGGTGTTGCAAAAAACCTCCCTCTGAGTGACTTTGAAGAGACTGGCCTGAAAGTGCTAAAAATGACCCCTCTTCCTCCTCTTCCTCCTGGGCCACCTCCTCTTCCATCATGGAGTTCCACCTGGTGGGCACGTCGCATATGAGGCGGTGAGCGGGAAGGCCGAAGTTACGCTGTAGCGCAGACAGGCGAGCAGCGGCAGGGTGTGAACGCCGGAAGCGCGAACAGACGGCCCGCACTTTATGCAGCAGCTCTGACATGTCGGGGTAGTTGCGAATGAACTTCTGCACCACAAAATTCAGCACATGCGCCAGGCAAGGGATGTGCGTCAAACCGGCTAGTCCCAGAGCTGCAACGAGATTTCGCCCATTATCGCACACCACCAGGCCGGGCTTGAGGCTCACCGGCAGCAACCACTCGTCGGTCTGTTGTTCTATACCCCGCCACAACTCCTGTGCGGTGTGGGGCCTGTCCCCCAAACATATGAGTTTCAGAATGGCCTGCTGACGTTTACCCCGTGCTGTGCTGAAGTTGGTGGTGAAGGTGTGTGGCTGACTGGATGAGCAGGTGGAAGAAGAGGAGGAGGAAGCTGAGTAGGAGGAGGAGGAGACAGGAGGCAAAGAATGTTGCCCTGCGATCCTTGGCGGCGGAAGGACGTGCGCCAAACAGCTCTCCGCCTGGGGCCCAGCCGCCACTACATTTACCCAGTGTGCAGTTAGGGAGATATAGCGTCCCTGGCCGTGCTTACTGGTCCACGTATCTGTGGTTAGGTGGACCTTGCCACAGATGGCGTTGCGCAGTGCACACTTGTTTTATCGGACACTTGTTTGTGCAGGGAAGGCACGGCTCTCTTAGAGAAGTAGTGGCGGCTGGGAACAACATACTGTGGGACAGCAAGTGACATGAGCTGTTTGAAGCTGTGTGTGTCCACCAGCCTAAATGACTGCATTTCATAGGCCAGTAGTTTAGAAATGCTGGCATTCAGGGCAAGGGATCGAGGGTGGCTAGGTGGGAATTTACGCTTTCTCTCAAATGTTTGTGAGATGGAGAGCTGAACGCTGCCGTGTGACATGGTTGAGATGCTTGGTGACGCAGGTGGTGGTGTTGGTGGTACATCCCATGTTTGCTGGGCGGCAGGTGCCAACGTTCCTCCAGAGGCAGAGGAAGAGGCCGAGGCGGCGGCAGCAGCAGCAGAAGAGGCCGAGGCGGCAGCAGCAGCAGAAGAGGCCGAGGCGGCAGCAGCAGAAGAGGTAGCAGGGGGAGCCTGAGTGACTTCCTTGTTTTTAAGGTGTTTACTCCACTGCAGTTCATGCTTTGCATGCAAGTGCCTGGTCATGCAGGTTGTGCTAAGGTTCAGAATGTTAATGCCTCGCTTCAGGCTCTGATGGCACAGCGTGCAAACCACTCGGGTCTTGTCGTCAGCACATTGTTTGAAGAAGTGCCATGCCAGGGAACTCCTTGAAGCTGCCTTTGGGGTGCTCGGTCCCAGATGGCGGCGGTCAGTAGCAGGCGGAGTCTCTTGGTGGCGGGTGTTCTGATTTTGCCCACTGCTCCCTCTTTTGCTATGCTGTTGGCTCGGTCTCACCACTGCCTCTTCCTCCGAACTGTGAAAGTCAGTGGCACGACCTTCATTCCATGTGGGGTCTAGGACCTCATCGTCCCCTGCATCGTCTTCCACCCAGTCTTGACCCCTGACCTCCTGTTCAGTCTGCACACTGCAGAAAGACGCAGCAGTTGGCACCTGTGTTTCGTCATCATCATAGACATGCTGAGGTGGTATTCCCATGTCCTCATCATCAGGAAACATAAGTGGTTGTGCGTTAGTGCATTCTATCTCTTCCACCCCTGGTGAAGGGCTAGGTGGATGCCCTTGGAAAACCCTGGCAGCAGAGTCTTCAAACAGCATAAGAGACTGCTGCATAACTTGAGGCTCAGACAGTTTCCCTGATATGCATGGGGGTGATGTGACAGACTGATGGGCTTGGTTTTCATGCGCCATCTGTGCGCTTTCTGCAGAAGACTGGGTGGGAGATAATGTGAACGTGCTGGATGCACTGTCGGTCACCCAATTGACTAATGCCTGTACCTGCTCAGGCCTTACCATCCTTAGAACTGCATTGGGCCCCACCAAATATCCCTGTAAATTCTGGCGGCTACTGGGACCTGAGGTAGTTGGTTCAGAGGCCACGTCCTCTCCCAGCACCAGAGGGTCCACTAACACCACCACGACCATGTCCACGTCCGCGTCCGCGTCCCTTATTAGATGTTTTCCTCATTGTTCCCGTTCACCACAATTTTGAGAATGGCAAATTTGGGAATGCTTTTTCAACCCAGAACAAAAAGTCTGCTTTGACGGTCACTACAAATAACTTGACGAGCTAAAACTGTGCAGATTTGGTTGAATAGAGATGTGAGACCTGTTTTTTTTTCCGCTGTGTGACAGTTATAGCTTTAATCACAGAATGACACTTCTATCAGCACGCTAGCGTGTGTCTTAGGTTTTTCTGAATGATACTATCAATAACTTTAATGGAAGATTTTCTTTTTGGGATAGATTTCAAGTAGGCCTGAAATACCACAAACTAGTTATTTTCAGAATGGCAAATTTGGCAATGCTTTTTCAACCCAGAACAAAAAGTCTGCTTTGACGGTCACTACAAATAACTTGACCAGCTAAAACTGTGCAGATTTGGTTGAATAGAGATGTGAGACCTGTTTTTTTTTGCGCTGTGTGACAGTTATAGGTTTAATCACAGAATGACACTTCTATCAGCACGCTAGCGTGTGTCTTAGGTTTTTCTGAATGATACTATCAATAACTTTAATGGAAGATTTTCTTTTTGGGATAGATTTCAAGTAGGCCTGAAATACCACAAACTAGTTATTTTCAGAATGGCAAATTTGGGAATGCTTTTTCAACCCAGAACAAAAAGTCTGCTTTGACGGTCACTACAAATAACTTGACCAGCTAAAACTGTGCAGATTTGGTTGAATAGAGATGTGAGACCTGTTTTTTTTTGCGCCGTGTGACAGTTATAGCTTTAATCACAGAATGACACTTCTATCAGCACGCTAGCGTGTGTCTTAGGTTTTTCTGAATGATACTATCAATAACTTTAATGGAAGATTTTCTTTTTGGGATAGATTTCAAGTAGGCCTGAAATACCACAAACTAGTTATTTTCAGAATGGCAAATTTGGGAATGCTTTTTCAACCCAGAACAAAAAGTCTGCTTTGACGGTCACTACAAATAACTTGACCAGCTAAAACTGTGCAGATTTGGTTGAATAGAGATGTGAGACCTGTTTTTTTTTGCGCTGTGTGACAGTTATAGGTTTAATCACAGAATGACACTTCTATCAGCACGCTAGCGTGTGTCTTAGGTTTTTCTGAATGATACTATCAATAACTTTAATGGAAGATTTTCTTTTTGGGATAGATTTCAAGTAGGCCTGAAATACCACAAACTAGTTATTTTCAGAATGGCAAATTTGGGAATGCTTTTTCAACCCAGAACAAAAAGTCTGCTTTGACGGTCACTACAAATAACTTGACCAGCTAAAACTGTGCAGATTTGGTTGAATAGAGATGTGAGACCTGTTTTTTTTTGCGCTGTGTGACAGTTATAGGTTTAATCACAGAATGACACTTCTGTCAGCACGCTAGCGTGTGTCTTAGGTTTTTCTGAATGATACTATCAATAACTTTAATGGAAGATTTTCTTTTTGGGATAGATTTCAAGTAGGCCTGAAATACCACAAACTAGTTATTTTCAGAATGGCAAATTTGGGAATGCTTTTTCAACCCAGAACAAAAAGTCTGCTTTGACGGTCACTACAAATAACTTGACCAGCTAAAACTGTGCAGATTTGGTTGAATAGAGATGTGAGACCTGTTTTTTTTTGCGCTGTGTGACAGTTATAGCTTTAATCACAGAATGACACTTCTATCAGCACGCTAGCGTGTGTCTTAGGTTTTTCTGAATGATACTATCAATAACTTTAATGGAAGATTTTCTTTTTGGGATAGATTTCAAGTAGGCCTGAAATACCACAAACTAGTTATTTCAGAATGGCAAATTTGGGAATGCTTTTTCAACACAGAACAAAAAGTCTGCTTTGACGGTCACTACAAATAACTTGACCAGCTAAAACTGTGCAGATTTGGTTGAATAGAAATGTCAGGTCTATTTTTTAGGCGCTGGGTGACAGGCTCAACTTGCCCCTGATGTAATATATGGCCAAAAAATAACCAGACTGTTGATGGTTAAATGCACTTCGGTGACACAGGCTCAGCCTGCAGCTGATGTAGTATATGGCCAAAATATAATCAGACTGTTGATGGTTAAATCCACTTGGGTGAAACAGGCTCAGCCTGCAGCTGATGTAGTATATGGCCAAAAAATAACCAGACTGTTGATGGTTAAATGCACTTCGGTGACACAGGCTCAGCCTGCAGCTGATGTAGGATATAGCACAAAATAACCACACTATCGATGGTTAAATACACTTGGTGATAGCTCGTGCTGGCGCACCACAAGTCACAAAATGGCCGCCGATCACCCCAGAAAAAAAGTGATCTAAAAACGCTCTGGGCAGCCTCAAAAAAGTGAGCAAGTCATAAATAGCACTTCAATGATCCACAGCTGCAGATCGATCACAGAATGAAGTCTTTTGGAGGAATTAATCTGCCTAATCTCGCCCTAACGTCGCAGCTGCAACCTCTCCCTATACTGATCATAGCAGAGTGACTTGCGGCGCTACGTGACTCCAGCTTAAATAGAGGCTGGGTCACATGGTGCACTGGCCAATCACAGCCATGCCAATAGTAGGCAAGGCTGTGATGGCCTCTTGGGGCAAGTAGTATGACGCTTGTTGATTGGCTGCTTTGCAGCCTTTCAAAAAGCGCCAAGAAAGCGCCGAACACCGAACCCGAACCCGGACTTTTACGAAAATGTTCGGGTTCGGGTCCGTGTCACGGACACCCCAAAATTCGGTACGAACCCGAACTATACAGTTCGGGTTCGCTCATCCCTAAATATGGATATAACTATCAATGATTTTTACATAATAACATAAACATCAAACAGATGGTAAAAATTTATAATACATAATTATGTATATGGTACATTATGTCATTTAGGCAAATCATACCTTTAGCCTTTTTGAAAATTTGAAGAAATATTCAGAAGCTTGGCTAACTATGTCTATGGCTCTTAAAAGCAGTAACCAACTACTCAAAGACACCCATGTCACACAGGTTTGTAAACATTTTATATTCCCACTTATTTAACGCCTAATACACTTTAGATTTAATTTTCTTATGTTACACAATACACAAATAACATAATGATGTTCTGTAAATGCCATAGTGCCCCACCATTAATAATGCATAACACGTATGTGTGCAAGCCATCTTGGAGCAAATGCCTCAAATTTTTTTCAAATCTGAAGTGTCACTTTATGAAGTAATAACTTTGGAATGCTTTTATATATCTAGATTTTGTTTGTTTATAAAGAAATGCAAAATGTACAGAAAAATTGAAAAAGTTAGCATTTTTCAAAATTTTTATGTTTCTGCCTTGAAGACAGAAAGGAATAATAGTTACAAATAAAATAAAAAAATACTGTATGTCCAATTTACATACATTGCATTATTTTCTTTCAAACATTTATTGATTTTTGAAGGACATTAGAAGGCTTAAAAGTTTAGCCAAAATTCTTTAAACTTTTAAGAATATTTTCTAAACCTATTTTGTTAAGGAACAAATCAGTTCTGAAGTGTTTTGAGAGGCCTATATGTTAGAAACTCCACATAAATCATCTTGTTTAAAAATTGCACCCATAAAAGTTGAAAAAAAAACAAGTAGGAAGTTTGTTAACCATTTATATATTTCACATTAATTAACACAAATTTTAGGTAAAATGTAAAAAAAAAATCTAAATCTAAATATTTATTACCCTTATTATTCAGGCACCATTTCATGTTTGCAGAGACCTTGAGGTGCAAAAATATAAGTAATACTCAAAATACCAAAGTTTGTAAATTACACCCCTCAAGGAAATCATCTAGGTGTGCAGTAAGCATTTAGAACTCACAGGTGTTTCATATAATTTATTAGAATTGGGCTGTGAAAATATTAAATTTTTTGAATAATATGTAGTTTTTATTTTCACAATGGTTAAAGGATAACTGTCATATTTTTTATTTTATTTGCTAGTTTATTAGAGCTAGGCATGTATACCTGAGTTAATCTGTCAATGATTACCAAAAGATTTGTAATTACCTTATTATAACAGTTTTCATTAATGTCTCCTGTCCCTTAAAGGGTTTCTGTCACCCCGAAAAACTCATTTTTTTTTTTTGGGATAGTTAGATTCCTCGTAGTGCGATATAGGAGAATATAATGCTCTTACTTACTTTCATGCGGCCGATTCTTTATAAAACAAACTTTTATAATATGTAAATGAGGGCGCCTGCGCCGATGACATCACCGAAAGAGAATACGTCATCGGCGCAGGCGCACTGAGGGAGTGCTGAGGAGACGAGCCTCCTCATCTCAGAGCGCCTGCGCCGAATGACGCGAGGCGCGCGATTTTTGAATTACTGACAGGGCCGGCCGGAGGAGGAGATCACGGCTGGCCCTGTCAATCAACACGGCGAGGGGGCGGATTTCCGCAGCAGCTACCAGCAAGTAGACGCCCTACTTGCTGGTAGAGCCCTCATTTACATATTATAAAAGTTTGTTTTATAAAGAATCGGCCGCATGAAAGTAAGAGCATTATATTCTCCTATATCGCACTATGAGGAATCTAACTATCCAAAAAAAAAAATAATGAGTTTTGCGGGGTGACAGAAACCCTTTAAAGGGCTTCTGACACCCCCCAAAACTCATTTTTGGGCATATTAAAATCCTTATTGGACGACTATTCCCTATATAGGGCTCTTACCTTGTTCTGTGGCTTCGTTTCATAAAAAATTGAGCTTTTAAAATATGCAAATGACTTCACTACCAGCAAGTAGGGCGTCTACTTGCTGGTAGCCGCCGCATCCTCCTTTTAAAAAACTGCCCCCTCCTCCAGTTGATTGACAGGGCTAGCGAGCGCTCTCCTCCTCCGACAGGCCCTGTCAGCATTTCAAATCTTGCGCCTTCTCCTTACGTGTCTTCATTTGGCGCAGGCGCTCTGAGAGAAGGAGGCTCGCTTCCTCAGCACTCCCTCAGTGCGCCTGCACCGATGACGTCTTCTCTTTCGGGTTTAGAGGTGACATCATCGGCACAGGCGCACTGAGGGAATGCTGAGGAAGCGAGCGTCCTTCTCTCAGAGCGCCTGCGCCGAATGAAGACACGTAAGGCGCAGGCGCGGGATTTGAAATGCTGGCAGGGCCAGCCGGAGGAGGAGAGCGCTCGCTGGCCCTGTCAATCAACTGGAGGAGGGGGCAGTTTTTTAAAGGAGGATGCGGCGGCTACCAGCAAGTAGACGCCCTACTTGCTGGTAGTAAAGTCATTTGCATATTTTAAAAGCTCAATTTTTTATGAAACAAAGCCACAGAACAAGGTAAGAGCCCTATATAGGGAATAGTCATCCAATAAGGATTTTAATATGCCCAAAAATGATAAATGAGTTTTGGGGGGTGACAGAAGCCCTTTAACCACTTAAGGACCACAGGTTTATACCCTCCTAGTGACCAGACCCTTTTTTACAAATCGGCACTTCACAACTTTAACGGTTTATTGTTCGGTCATGCAACTTTGCACCCAAATGAATTTTCCCTCCTTTTCTTCTCATAAATACAGCTTTCTTTTGGTGGTATTTGATTGCTGCTGACATTTTTCGTTTTTCTGATATCAATCAAAATAGACCGCAATTTTCTCAAAAAAAGTGGTAAAATTGTTCAAATATAATTACAATTCTATACAAGTTTGTGTCAGAATTCATTGTGCTACATGTCTTTGATAAAAAAAAAATCCAATAAGTGTATTTTTATTGGTTTGCTCAAAAGTTAGAGCGTTTACAAACTATGGTACAAAACTGTGAATTTCTGCATTTTGAAGCAGCTCTGACTTTCTGAGCACCTGTCATGTTTCTTGAGGTGCTAGAATGCCAGGATACCCCCCAAATAACCCCATTTTAGAAAGAAGACACCCCAAATTATTCGCGGAGGGGCATGGTGAGTTCATGTATGATTTAATTTTTTTCACAAGTTAGCGGAAAATGACACTTTCTGTGGAAAAAATAAATAAATAAAGTTTCCATTTCTGCTAACTTATGGCAAAAAAAATAAAAATCTCCCATGGACTCACTATGCCCCTCAGTGAATACCTTGGGGTGTCTACTTTCCGAAATGGGGTCATTTGTGGGGTGTGTTTACTGTTCTGGCATTTTGGGCGGGGCTAAATTGTGAGCAACCCTGTAAAGCCTAAAGGTACTCGTTGGACTTTCAGCCCCTTTACGCACAATGCCCTGTGAAATCCTAAAGGTACTCATTGGAATTTGGGCCCCTTTGCGCATCTTGGCTGCAAAAAAGTGTCACACATGTGGTATCGCCGTACTCAGGAGAAGTAGGGCAATGTGTTTTGGGGTGTATTTTTACATATACCCATACTGTGTGTGAGAAATATCTCTGTAAATGACAACTTTTTACATTTTTTTTATACAAAGTTGTCAATTTACAGAGATATTTCTCTCACCCAGCATGGGTATATGTAAAAATACACCCCAAAACACATTGCCCTACTTCTTGTCAGTACGGCGATACCACATGTGTGTTTTTTTTCTGCAGCTAAGATGCGCAAAGGGGCCCAAATTCCAATGAGTACCTTTAGGATTTCACAGGGCATTTTTACGCATTTGGATTCCGTGAGGGGTATGGTGAGTGTCACGAGGGTGTCAAGAGCAACGCCTGACTCCGTTATACCCGGGGTCAGGAAGTCGCAGCGGGTGGCTGCGCGCTCTATGTAGTAAGATTGTGCTGTTTCTTTATGGTAGCTTTCTGGGTTTGCCTTGCAACCCTTTTTGGCTCACTCAGGGATCCGTAGCTCCTTCTCCTCAGCTGTTTCTTGTCCAGCACTCCCAACCTCCTTATATTCCCCTCTCACACTTCTCTGGTTGCCAGATATAGAGCTTCCTGCCTGGACTTCTATACTGACCCACTGGAGCTGTGTAACTGTGTTCCCTGGTTGTTGTTCCAGAACGTTACCCTCCGGATCCCTGTTGGGCCTTGGTGGTCTGCTGTTGTCGCCCACCTGGGATTATATGTTTGTCTGTATTGTCTGTCCTCTCCTTGGTGTTTTCCTCTTAGTGTCAGTGGTGCGGACTAGTGATCCCACCGCCCCGTTCACTACATAGGGCTCATCTTAGGGAAAGCCAGGGTTTAGGCACGTGATCGCTGCACGGGTGAGGAACCCGTCTAGGGACGTCAGGGCAGTCAGGTGCCAGCCACAAGGTGAGTCAGGGGTCACCACCTTTCCCTCTCCCTTGGACAGGGCCTTCCCATTTCCCTCCCTTTGCGTGACAACGGTCATTACATTATATCTGGCCCTTATTTTGTGTAGGTAAAAAAAAAAAAACTTTTTCTTTCTACCTACTTAGAATCCAGTATGGATCCAATTGCTGCTTTGTCAAAGCAACTTCAAGGCCTGTCTTTGGAGGTGGCAGGATTGAAGGCGTCGGTCCTCCAGCAACAGCAGCAATTGCAACAGACCGCAAGCCCAGCGGTTGCTACAGGTAACCAGGTTGTTGCGGAACCCAAGGTTGCTCTTCCTGACAGATTTTCTGGGGGAAGGGACAAATTTGTGACGTTCTGTGAGGCCTGTAAATTATATTTTAAACTGCGCCCTTACTCCTCTGGTAATGAAGAACGGGTGGGGGTTGTTATTTCCCTGCTGCAGGGGGACCTGCAATCCTGGGCGTTCTCTTTACCCACTGATTCCCAGGCTCTCCGGTCAGTGGATGAATTTTTTGGGGCCTTGGGTCTTATATATGACGACCCTGACCGAGTCGCACTGGCTGAATCAAAATTACGGAGACTCCTACAGGGAGAGCGGCCAGTAGAGGAGTATTGCGCAGAGTTCCGTAGGTGGGCTACGGATACCCAGTGGAACGACCCGGCTCTCAGGAGTCAGTTCTGCTCCGGGTTATCCGAAAAGATTAAGGATGCGCTTGCGCTGTATGAGACTCCCTTTTCCCTTGATGCGGTGATGTCCCTTTCTATCAGAATAGATAGACGTCTTAGGGATAGATTAAAAATCCGGAGCAATTGGTAACCCCTCTCAAGCAGCAGTTAGTCTGTACGGACTTAGACGAGCCTATGCAGCTAGGAAGAACTATTCGTCAGGTCCATCCTCCTGAGGCTCGCCGTAGGCGTGGGGTTTGTTTTTTCTGTGGGGAGAGGGGTCATTTTATTAATGTCTGTCCTTCCTTCCTCAAAAACAAAAGACCGTCGGAAAACTACTAACCCCAGGCTGTGTGGAGGATGTCAGCCGGGGGGTATACGTTTCCTCCATACGAACATCGCAATTTGTGTTGCCAGCGGTTGTTGTTTTTGGCGTTAAGACGGAGACTATTTCTTTTTTTCTAGACAGTGGAGCAGGAGTAAATTTGATAGATGCCCATTTTGCCCATACTATGGGTTTGTCTCTCTGTACGCTACAGAGACCTATTCCCATATTCGCTATTGATTCTGCTCCTCTGTCTCAGAGAAACCTCACTCACATTGTCCATAACTTACACCTTCGGGTAGGGGACCACCATAACGAGTGTCTTTCATGTTATGTTCTGGAGGGGCTTCCCACTCCGGTGGTGTTGGGTCTTCCCTGGTTGGTAGCGCACAATCCAGTGGTGGATTGGCAGGCCAGGGAGATATTGGAGTGGAGTGAGCAGTGCAAAGAAAATTGCTTAAATAGCAATTGCTTAGTCGCCTCCATAGCTACCCTACCCACATTTGTTTCGGACTTTGAGGACGTCTTTTCTGAAAAAGGTTGTCAGAAGTTACCACCTCACCATCCTTATGATTGCCCGGTTAACCTGATTCCCGGTGCAAAATTACCCAAGACCAGGTTATATAATCTTTCGGGTCCAGAGAGACAAGCCAGAAAGATTATATCTCCGAGAGCTTGGCTAAGGGACACATCAGACCCTCTTCTTCACCCGTGGCTGCAGGGTTTTTCTTCGTTAAAAAGAAAGATGGGGGCCTGCGTCCTTGCCTAGATTTTCGCGAATTAAACTGGATAACCATCCGAGACCCATACCCTCTTCCTCTCATTCCTGACCTGTTTAATCAGATTGCGGGTGCTAGGTGGTTCTCCAAACTTGATCTTAGCGGGGCCTACAATCTGATTCGTATCAAGGAAGGGGATGAGTGGAAGACAGCTTTTAACACCCCTGAGGGGCATTATGAAAATCTAGTCATGCCTTTCGGTCTGACCAATGCTCCTGCTGTCTTCCAACATTTCGTTAATGACATTTTTAGTCATCTTATCGGCAGGTTTGTGAGGATATACCTAGATGATATTTTAATTTATTCGTCAGATCTGAAAACACATGAGGTGCATGTCAGACAGGTACTGCAGGTCCTAATGACAAATAAATTATATGCTAAAATTGAAAAGTGTGTTTTTGCCGTTCAGGAAATACAGTTCCTAGGGTATTTATTATCTGCTTCAGGTTTCCGTATAGATCCTGGGAAGGTCCAGGCAATTTTAGATTGGGATCTTCCTGAGAACCTCAAAGCACTGCAACGGTTCTTGGGCTTCGCAAATTTCTATAGAAAATTCATTAAAAATTATTCGGTGATTGTGAAACCCCTTACTGACATGACTAGGAAGGGGACTGATTTTTCTAAATGGTCTGACGCCGCTAAAATTGCTTTTTCCTCTCTAAAAGAGAGGTTTACCTCGGCACCTGTACTAATCCAACCTGATGTCTCCCAGCCTTTTATTGTTGAAGTAGATGCTTCAGAGGTGGGAGTGGGGGCTGTGCTGTCTCAGGATCCGTCTCCTGGCAAATGGCGTCCTTGTGCTTTCTTTTCTAAAAAACTATCTGCAGCAGAGAAGAACTATGATATTGGCAATAGGGAACTATTAGCTATTAAACTAGCGTTTGAAGAATGGCGTCACTTTTTAGAAGGGGCAATCCACCCCGTCACTGTGATTACAGACCACAAAAAGCTTCTGTATCTCGAATCAGCTAAGCGTCTCACCCCTAGACAAGCTAGGTGGTCGCTATTTTTTACCAGGTTTAACTTTGTTATTATCTATCGTCCTGGGCAAAAAATACCAAGGCAGATGCATTATCTCGTTGTTTCCCTGGAGGGGGTAATGTGAGTGATCCGGTACCCATTCTACAAAGAGGAGTGGTTGTCTCTGCGGTACACTCTGTTCTGGAGGGGAAGGTGTTAGAGGCCCAGGGGGACGCCCCGGTCTTTTGCCCCTCAGAGAAATTGTTTGTACCGTTGAACCTGCGTCTCAAATTATTAAAGGAACATCATAATTCGGCACTTGCTGGGCACCCGGGTAGTAAAGCAACCTTGGAGCTATTGTCTCGTCGTTTTTGGTGGCCAAGGTTGCGTCAGGATGTAATGGATTTTGTGTCTTCTTGTTCTACTTGTGCGCACGCGAAAGTCTCTCATACACGTCCTGCAGGGTCTTTATTGCCACTTGTCATTCCCAATAGGCCATGGACACATCTGTCAATGGATTTTATCACTGACTTACCTTTGTCTGCGGGTAAAACAGTTATCTTGGTAGTAGTGGACAGGTTTAGCAAAATGGTACACTTCATTGCGTTACCCGCACTACCTAATGCTAAGACTATTGCTCAGGTATTCATCAGTGAAATCGTTAAGCTTCACGGAGTCCCTTCCGATGTTGTTTCGGATCGGGGAACCCAGTTTATTTCTAAATTTTGGAAAGCTTTTTGTTCCCGTTTGGGGGTACACTTGTCCTTTTCCTCAGCTTTCCATCCTCAGTCGAATCGACAGACTGAGCGTACCAACCAAAACCTTGAGACATATCTAAGATGTTTTGTTTCTGAAAACTAAGAGGTGTGTTCATCATATTTACCGTTAGCCAAGTTTGCCATAAATAATCGCCGTCAGGAATCTACTGGTAAGTCACTATTTCTTGGTGCATATGGTTTTCATCCCCAATTCTGTACTTTCAAAGAGGGGGGGTCTTCTGGGGTTCTCGAAGAGGAACGGTTTTCATCATCTCTTTCATCGGTATGGCAGAAGGTGCAAGCTAACTTGAAAAATATGGGAGGTAAATATAAATGCATGGCTGATAAGAGACGGTCACCAGGTCCAGACCTAGGAGTGAATGACTATGTGTGGTTGTCTACTAGGAATATTAAATTAAAGGTTCCCTCTTGGAAACTGGGTCCTAGGTTCATTGGCCCTTACAAAATAGTAGCCATCATTAACCCCATGGCTTTTCGCCTGGAGCTATCTCAGACTTTTAAAATCCATAACGTCTTCCATAAGTCGTTACTCAAGAAATATGTTCCACCTCTAGAACCGTCACCGCTGCCACCCCCTCCTGTTGTTGTGGATGGTAATCTAGAGTTTCAAATATCCAAAATCGTTGATTCTCGTCGGGTCTGCTGCACTCTTCAATATCTGGTGCATTGGAGGGGTTACGGTCACGAGGAAAGAATGTGGGTTCCAGCATCTGAGGTAAACGCCGACAGGTTAGTTCGGGCTTTTCATGCCTCTCATGCTGAGAGACCTAGTCCTGAGTGTCCGTAGGCCCCTCGTAGAAAGGGGGGTAATGTCACGAGGGTGTCAAGAGCCACGCCTGACTCCGTTATACCCGGGGTCAGGAAGTCGCAGCGGGTGGCTGTGCGCTCGATGTACAAAGACAGTGCTGTTTCGTAATGGTAGCTTTCTGGGTTTGCTTTGCAACCCTTTTTGGCTCACTCAGGGATCCGTAGCTTCTCCTCCTCAGCTGTTTCTTGTCCAGCAATCCCAACCTCCTTATATTCCCATCTCCCAGTTCTCTGGTTGCCAGATATAGAGCTTCCTGCCTGGACTTCTATACTGACCCACTGGAGCTGTGTAGTTGTGTTCCCTGGTTGTTTTTCCAGAACATTACCCTCCGGATCCCTGTTGGGCCTTGGTGGTCTGTTGTCGCCCACCTGGGATTATATGTTTTTCTGTATTGTCTGTCCTCTCCTTGGTGTTTTACTCTTAGTGTCAGTGGTGCGGACTAGTGATCCCACCGCCCCGTTCACTACTCAGGGCTCATCTTAGGCTGGGTTCAGACCTGAGCGTATTTGATATGCTCGTTTAACGCGCGTTTTTGTTGCGTGTTTTTATGCGCGTTTTTTGCAATAGTAAACGCGCGTTTGACGCGCGTTTGTGTGATTGACTGCAGTGTCCTATGGCCACAAACGCGCGTCAAAAAGCACCAAAGAAGCTCAAGAACTTGTTTGAGCGTAGGGCGTTTTTCAGCGCGTTCAAACGCGCTGTAAAACGCTCAAGTGAGAACCAGGGCCATAGGGAAGCATTGGTTTTCATGTGTTGAGCGTTTTACAGCGCGTTTGAACGCGCTGTAAAACGCTCATGTGTGAACCCAGCCTTAGGGAAAGCCAGGGTTTAGGCACGTGATCGGCGTACGGGTGAGGAACCCGTCTAGGGACGTCAGGGCAGTCAGGTGCCAGCCGCAAGGTGAGTCAGGGGTAGCGCCGCAGCAATTTTTTGGTGTTTTTGCAGTGATCAGAAAAAAAAATATTCTGTCACTGCGGTGGGGCGGACTGAACACAAGTGTGCGCTCAAGATCAGGCCTGATCGGGCGAACACTGCGTTTTTTGTAGAGCCTATAGAACATGTCCTATTCTTGTCCGCAATTGCGGACAAGAAAAGGCATTTTCTATATAGTTCTGTCAATGTGCGGATCCGCAAAATGCGGAAAGCACATTGCCGGTGTCTGTGTTTTGTGAGCGCGCGTTCACAGGAAATCTCGGCTCACGCGAGATGACTCCAGGAGGAATAACCCAGCCGCCCGCAGGACGCAGCCCTGCGTTAGGCGGTCGGGAGGTGGTTAAAAGACCGTTGCTATGGCTCATCTGTCTCCGGCTAGAAAGACGGAGGGGCGGTCCTTCACACTGTATGCCTGCATTAGGCTTCAGAGTGAGGAGGCGTGTCTCTCAGTAATCCAATCTGATTGGCTGGCAGGAAACTGCTGGCTACAGCAAATTTGTATGTGACCTGAGGGAAAGCAGTTTTGGCCTCAGAGAATTGGCAGAGGAGCCATCTTGAGAAGATCTTCATAATATAGATTTTAAAACAGCTGTAACTAAGGGGAAAACTCAAGGAAAACAGTTGTAAGTGAAGAAACTAAAGATTGATTTATGCATAATGCTGCTGCAGCAGTAACATATGCTAAAATTGTTTTTTGTTTTATGAAAATATGACGGTTATCCTTTAACATAACAAAAAGCACCTCACAAATGAAGACATTTCTCCCAAATAGGTCAATACCCCATATGTTATCATAAATAGTTGTTTGGCCATATGCAGGGCTCCTTTTTCTTTTGTAGCATGGGTTTTTGCTAAAATGATTTTCTAAGAGGCATAACTTTTTTAAAAAAAAATCTTTTTATGAACTGAGCTATGTGAAAGCTGGATTTTTTCTGGGTTGAGTTTTCTTTAATAGAACCATTTCTTGTCTTTTTGATGAATTTGTATTTGTATTGAATTTGTGCGAGGGCTTGACTTTTTTGTGGGCAAGCTATGTGTTTTACTGGTACCATGGAGACTAATTAGTTTTTGTATCTGACATAACTAGAGACTATTGTTTGGTTTCCTATCTCTATAGCAACCATCATAACTTTGCAATTAGGTTGCAGAGGGGCAGTGGGGTACAGAGGAAGCCCTCACCCTCTATAAACCACTTAGATGCTGCTGCTACTATTCACTACAATATTCACTTCACCACCTGCAGTGGATGCCATGGACTTAGCTTCTCATTTCCCACCATGCGCTTGACATAATTTCATGTTGGATTGTGCTAAGTCACTTGCAATATGGCTGTACGGGTTTTTTGTTTAGAGATAAGGGGTTAAATCACTGAGGAAATGCAGTCTATTACTATGGGATATTACCAGTATTAATTAAAGTGGCTTTCTGTGACTTTAATATTGATAGCCTATAAGTAGGGATTGCTGCCAATCAACTGAATTTATAACTTGTTTGCCCAGATACAGAATCATACATATGGTTGTGGCAGTGTCTTGCACTGCAGTTTAGTCCCATTCACTTAAACAGTGCCTAACAATCTAACAGGTTGGCTAAGTAATCAAGGCTTCCATCATCCAAGTGCCACGACCAGAATGCGCTTTCTACATGTCAAGTGCTGTGGACTCTGCACTGAACCCTTCCCACCCTTCCACTCTGCTCTGAATGAGGAAACGTTTTACAAGATTCTAATTAAGTGATGAATAATTTCTGTTGCATGATGCTAAGGTCTGCCAATTAAAAATATTGATTCAAACCATTTTATTTGTTCTTTTTTTCTATTACAACAAACTAACATATTGTCTGTTCTAATTAGAAAATATTATTGAACTCTTTCATTGAAAGCTATGTGGAGAAAGAATTAAACCTAAATTTGGGAGACCTTGTGGAGAGACTCCAGGCATATGGTAAGAGAAATGCATTTTACAAAAACTAAAAACCATCATGATATTCCAGACTACATTATGATTGCTTAAAGGGGTTGTCTCACTTCAACAAATGGCATTTATAATACAAGACACTTACAAATTTAATGTGCTTGTCCATATTGACTCCTTTGCCGGTTTGATTTATTTTTCCATCACATTATACACTGCTTGTTTCCAGGGGTTATGACCACCCTGCAATCCAGCAGAAGTGAGTGTTCTAACCCACTATAGCAAAATGTGCCAGCCTCTCTGGGGCTGGGACCAAGCATGCACAGCAACTCTCACCCTAGCTACCTCGTATCGGTCCTGCAGTGGTGGCCATAACCTCTGGAAACAAACAGTGTATAATGAGATGGAAAAATAAATCAAGCCAGTAAAGGAGACAATATAGACAATTACAATACATTAGTAAGTGCCTTGTATTAACTTTGTCTATATGATAAATGCCTTTGACTGTGGCCCCATTGCGAAAATGTGTACTCCGTACACCGTTGTACTCAGCGGTGTACTGAAAAGTCAATTTTAGGCGCACAGAAAAAGGTGCTCATTAGGAGTGGGAAAGTCTATTAAAAATACAAAATACATTAATAGAGTACATAAAAAAAAAATGTATTAGGGGATTAGGAACATGTCAACAAAAATGTATTCAAAAGTTTAGTTACTCTTTATTTATAATTACTGTTGGGTGAGCATGCTCTGCCAAACACCATTTTGACTAGAGCATGCTCGAGTCTCCTCCGTTTATTGGCTGCATAAGTACTGGCACTCACTGTAATGCCGTAGCCATGTTGGTTACTGTCATTACAGTGATTGGCTGGCCGAAACACGTTATCGGGTGCTATATAGCACCCGATGACACGTGGTTCGGGTCAGTCTTAGTTAGGGCGAGCTGCAGCAGAAGGGACAGATAGTGTAAGGACAGGATTTTTTTTTTTTTTTTTAGGCAGGGTTTAGTCTTGAAAGGTGTTAGAGACCCAAAAGTCCTTTTAAGGACTATTGTTTTATCTGGCTGCAATATGTATTATTAGCGTAACCTGCAATAAATTGCGTGTGCAATTTTCTGGCCGCTGCTGACAGTGAAACAACCTCTGCTACATCTGTTGTGTTACATTTGCGCATCCAAAATATCTGTGACATTCAGCGCAATTGTTTGGCCGCTGCTGACAGCGACATTACCTGCGCTACATCTCCTGTATAACATTTGGGCATCCTAAATATCTGTGACATTCAGTGTAATTTTTTCTTAGCTGTTGGTGACAGCGACATTACCTGCGCTACATCTCCTGTATAACGTTTGCGCATCCTAAATATCTGTGACATTCAGTGTAATTTTTTCTTAGCTGTTGGTGACAGCGACATTACCTGCTCTACATCTCCAGAATAACGTTTGCGCATCCTAAATATCTTTGACATTCAGTGCATTTTGTGCATACACTTGCAAAACCTGCACTATTGTACGTGTGACATACTTGCAAGCATATATACCATATGCTTGTAAGTATGCTCAAGGTGAGCAGTAAGGGACAGGGAAGTGGCCGTGCTGCTGAAGGTGCACGCAGAGGCTGTGGCCTTGGGCGCGGTGAAACTGTGCCTGCTGCTAGAGCACAAGAAAAACAATCATCCACTATACCTAGCTTCATGTCCCAGTTTTATTTAAATTTAAAACGATGTCCTCTTGTAGCAGTTTTTCTTCTTTTAAATATTTTCTCCTCTTTTACCTTGTTGATTCCCTTTATGTATTTAAAAGTTTCTATCATATCCCCTCTGTCTCGTCTTTCTTCCAAGCTATACATGTTAAGGTCCTTTAATCTTTCCTGGTAAGTTTTATCCTGCAATCCATATACTAGTTTAGTAGCTCTTCCCTGAAGTCTCTCTAAAGTATCAATATCCTTCTGGAGATATGGTCTCCAGTACTGCGCACAATACTCTAAATGAGGTCTTACTAGTGCTCTGTACAGCAGCATGAGCACCTCCCTCTTTGTGCTGTTAATGCATCTCCCTATACACCCGAGCATTCTGCTAGCATTTCCTGCTGCTCTATGACGTTGTCTGCCTACCTTTAAGTCTTATGAAATAATGACCCCTAAATCCCTTTCCTCAGATACTGAGGTTAGGACTGTATCACTGATTTTATATTCTGCTCTTGGTTTTTTTCATCCCAGGTGCATTATCTTGCACTTATCAACATAAAATTTTAGTTGCCAGATTTTTGACCATTCCTCTAGTTTTCCTAAATCCTTTTCCATTTGGTGTATCCTTCCAGGAACATCAACCCTGTTACAAATCTTTGTGTCATCAGCAAAAAGACACATCTTACCATCGAGGCCTTCTGCAATTTCGCTGATTAAGATATTAAACAATATGGGTCCCAGAACAGACCCCTGAGGTACCCCACTGGTAACAAGACCATGGTTTGAATATACTCCATTGACTACAACCCTCTGTTGTCTGTCCCTCAGGAACCAGTGATGGTCAGTTCCCAGTGTTTGCCAGCGAACACATGCGGGCTGCAATCTTGACTCACCCGTCCGGCGATGCACAGGTAGGCCCTTACCTGTGCCTGTGCCAGAAGCCAGTCTGAAATCAAATGCGGTCACCAAGAGCAGGCAGTTCCGAGAACAGCTCGATGAAGCCCCCCGGCGGCTGTTCTCGGAACTACCTGCTCCTGGTGACCGCATTTGATTTCAGACCGGCTCCCATGACAGGCACAGGTAAGGGCTTACCTGTGCATCGCCGGACGGGTGAGTCAAGATGGCAGTTCGCATGTGTTCACTGGCGAACACTGCAAACTGACCATCACTGTCAGCCACTGCCTAATCCATTCAACAATATGGAAGCCCAGGCTCAAAGACTGCAATTTATTGATAAGCCTTCTATGTGGGACAGTATCAAAAGCCTTACTAAAGTCTAGATAAGCGATGTCTATTGCAACTCCGCCATCTATTATTTTAGTCACCCAATCAAAAAAATCTATAAGATTAGTTTCACATGATCTCCCTGAAGTAAACCCATGCTGTTTTTAATCTTTCAATCCATGGGATTTTAGATGTCCCACAATCCTCTCCTTAAGTATGGTTTCCATTAATTTCACCACTATTGATGTCAGGCTTACTGGCCTATAGTTGCACGATTGCTCCCTACTACCTTTCTTGTGAATGGGCACAAGATTTGCTGATTTCCAATCTTTTGGGACCACTCCTGTTACCAGTGATTGGTTAAATAAATATGTAAATGTTTTTGCTAATTCACCGCTAAGCTCTTTAAATCGGTTAAGCACCACCCTGTCTTCCACAAAGTCCAGTCTCAGTAGCCAAGAGTCTGGTCAACATAATCCTCACCCTGATGCTCCTTCCTCCTTCCACCATGGAGAGTCTTGGCAAACAAGTTATCCCACACTCGGATATTCCGAGGAGCTCTTTTTATCGCCATTCCTTGATTTGTCCCTCTCGCCAAGCCCTCTTGAAGAGTGACATGAGGAGATCTTGTGCACTGATTCACAAACTTTTGAGCATCTACAGTCAGAAAAAGATGACGGTGGGGAACAGGAATTAGTGTTTCACGAGGTGGATGATGATGATGATGAGACACAGTTGCCAATAAGTCAACTGTAATTTGTGTCTCAAGAGGTTGATGATGAGGATGAGACACAGTTGTTAATAAGTGAGGTTCTTGTTAGGTTAACAAGTCAGGAGGATGATCAAAGTAAGAAAGTGGAAGAGGAGGTGGTGGACGATGAAATCACTGACCCAACCTGGGAAGGTGGCAAGCCAAGAGAGGACAGCAGTACAGAGGGGGAGGGATCCACAGCAGGCTGGAAGAGGCAGTGGGGTGGCAAAAGGGAGAAAGCGGGCCACACCAAACAGTCCCGCAACTGTTCCCCGGAGCACCCTCTTGCGGCAATGTCCCTTGCCAAGGCATAGGTGTTCCGCAGTCTGGCGCTTTTTTGAGTAAAGTGCAGACGATAAAAGAATTGTAATCTGCAACCTGTGCCGTACCAAAATAAGCAGGGGCGTGAACACTAGCAACCTCATCACCACCAGCATGATCCGACAAATGGCATCAAAGCAACCTAATAGGTGGGCCGAATGCCTGGGTCCACAATCAGTGCCTGCGGGTCACACCACTTCCTCTTCTTCTTCTGTGTTACGTGCCGGCTAATCCCTTGTCCAAGACGCAGGCCCAGATGCCTCCCGCCCTGCACCTGCACTTTCGCAGGCACCATCAAATAGCACATCCTCTTCTGTGTCCCAGCGCAGCATACAGATGTCCATACCCCAGGCCTTTGAACGAAAGTGTAAATACCAAGTCACCCACCCACAGGCCTTAGCACTAAATGTGCACCTTTCCAAATTGCTGGCCCTGGAAATGTTGCCATTTAGGTTTGTGGACACTGAGGCTTTCCGCAGCCTGATGGCGGCGGCCGTCCCTCGTTACTAAGTCCCCAGCCGCCACTATTTTTCCCGGTGTGCCGTTCCCCGCCTTACACAAGCATCCCCTAACATCACCCGTGCCCTGACCTCTGAATTCTCATCTTGCAGCACTAGTCAGCCATCAGTCAGTAGCTGGAAGCAGTGTAGCACTGCAGTGGGGAAGCGTCAACAAGCCGTGCTGAAACAAATTTGCTTAGGTGACAAACCGCACACTGCCGCAGAGCTGTGGCAGGGTATAAGGGAGAGCTGTGGAGTCACTCAACGTACAACCAGGCATGGTTGTGTCTGATAATGGCTGTAACTTGGTGGCGGCTTTGGAGCTTTGCAAGCTTGCACACATACCATGCCTAGCCCATGTGTTCAACTTATTGGTTCAGCGGTTTCTCAAAACCTACCCCAATTTGCCTGAGCTATTGGTGAAAGTGTGCAGTGTGTGTGCCCATTTCTGCAAGTCATCTATAGCTGCCGCCAGTCTGGCAATGCTGCAGCAGCGCTTGCAATTGCCAGCTCACTCGACGTTCCACATGTTGGCCAGGCTTTGTGAGCAGCAGAAAGCAGTAGTGGATTACGAGCTGCAACATGGTCATCACCTTTCCAGTCAGCTTCCCCTGTTCACAAGCGACGAGTGGGCATGGATGTCTGACCTCGCTGCTCACAATGAAGGCGGACGCTTTGCATGTGGAAGAGGTGGAAAGACTGTACCTAGGGTGATAGCCAGACCACCCTCAGTTCATCTTCTCCGCGCGAATTGGATGATGATGATGAGGAGCTGG
Organism: Bufo bufo; assembly: GCF_905171765.1. Classification (NCBI taxonomy): domain Eukaryota; kingdom Metazoa; phylum Chordata; class Amphibia; order Anura; family Bufonidae; genus Bufo; species Bufo bufo. The sequence goes on from NC_053393.1 coordinate 265,127,179, forward strand.
AGACAGTTGCCTCAGCTACAGAGGGTAGTACCCATGGCAGGTTTATTCCATCTGTTCAGCGTGGATGGGCCGAAGAGGAGGAAGAGGAGATTGAGAGTAATCCTCCTGATGAGGACAGCGAAATCTTGTCTGTTGGGACTCTGGCACACATGACTGACTTTATGTTATGCTGCCTATCCCGTGAACCTCACGTTATACACATTTTGGCCAACACCGATTTCTGGTTGTTCACCCTTCTCGACCCCCACTACAAAGAGAACTTCTGATCTCTCATTCCTGTGGTGGAGAGGACTAGCAAAATTGTGCAATACCAGAAGGTCCTTGTTAAAAAATTGCTCCAAAAATTTCCAGCTGACTACTGAGTACGTAGTTCCTTTGGCAACCGAGCGACGAGACGAGGGGAACACACAGCAGTTCCAACAGAGGCAGGACAACACTCTCCAAAGCCTGATGCGTGGTCTAGTTGTCACGAGGGTGTCAAGAGCCACGCCTGACTCCGTTATACCCGGGGTCAGGAAGTCGCAGCGGGTGGCTGCGCGCTCTATGTAGTAAGATTGTGCTGTTTCTTTATGGTAGCTTTCTGGGTTTGCCTTGCAACCCTTTTTGGCTCACTCAGGGATCCGTAGCTCCTTCTCCTCAGCTGTTTCTTGTCCAGCACTCCCAACCTCCTTATATTCCCCTCTCACACTTCTCTGGTTGCCAGATATAGAGCTTCCTGCCTGGACTTCTATACTGACCCACTGGAGCTGTGTAACTGTGTTCCCTGGTTGTTGTTCCAGAACGTTACCCTCCGGATCCCTGTTGGGCCTTGGTGGTCTGCTGTTGTCGCCCACCTGGGATTATATGTTTGTCTGTATTGTCTGTCCTCTCCTTGGTGTTTTCCTCTTAGTGTCAGTGGTGCGGACTAGTGATCCCACTGCCCCGTTCACTACATAGGGCTCATCTAAGGGAAAGCCAGGGTTTAGGCACGTGATCGGCGTACGGGTGAGGAACCCGTCTAGGGACGTCAGGGCAGTCAGGTGCCAGCCACAAGGTGAGTCAGGGGTCACCACCTTTCCCTCTCCCTTGGACAGGGCCTTCCCATTTCCCTCCCTTTGCATGACGCCGGTCATTACATTATATCTGGCCCTTATTTTGTTTAGGTAAAAAAAAAAAAAAACTTTTTCTTTCTACCTACTTAGAATCCAGTATGGATCCAATTGCTGCTTTGTCAAAGCAACTTCAAGGCCTGTCTTTGGAGGTGGCAGGATTGAAGGCGTCGGTCCTCCAGCAACAGCAGCAATTGCAACAGACCGCAAGCCCAGCGGTTGCTACAGGTAACCAGGTTGTTGCGGAACCCAAGGTTGCTCTTCCTGACAGATTTTCTGGGGGAAGGGAAAAATTTGTGACGTTCCGTGAGGCCTGTAAATTATATTTTAAACTGCGCCCTTACTCCTCTGGTAATGAATAACAGCGGGTGGGGGTTGTTATTTCCCTGCTGCAGGGGGACCTGCAATCCTGGGCGTTCTCTTTACCCACTGATTCCCAGGCTCTCCGGTCAGTGGATGAATTTTTTGGGGCCTTGGGTCTCATATATGACGACCCTGACCGAGTCGCACTGGCTGAATCAAAATTACGGAGACTCCTACAGGGAGAGCGGCCAGTAGAGGAGTATTGCGCAGAGTTCCGTAGGTGGGATACGGATACCCAGTGGAACGACCCGGCTCTCAGGAGTCAGTTCTGCTCCGGGTTATCCGAAAGGATTAAGGTGCGCTTGCGCTGTATGAGACTCCCTTTTCCCTTGATGCGGTGATGTCCCTTCCTATCAGAATAGATAGACGTCTTAGGGACAGATTGAAAAATCTGGAGCAATTGGTAACCCCTCTCAAGCAGCAGTTAATCTGTACGGACTTAGACGAGCCTATGCAGCTAGGAGGAACTATTCGTCAGGTCCATCCTCCTGAGGCTCGCCGTAGGCGTGGGGTTTGTTTTTTCTGTGGGGAGAGGGGTCATTTTATTAATGTCTGTCCTTCCTTCCTCAAAAACAAAAGACCGTCGGAAAACTACTAACCCCAGGCTGTGTGGAGGATGTCAGCCGGGGGGTATACGTTTCCTCCATACGAACATCGCAATTTGTGTTGCCAGCGGTTGTTGTTTTTGGCGTTAAGACGGAGACTATTTCTTTTTTTCTAGACAGTGGAGCAGGAGTAAATTTGATAGATGCCCATTTTGCCCATACTATGGGTTTGTCTCTCTGTACGCTACAGAGACCTATTCCCATATTCGCTATTGATTCTGCTCCTCTGTCTCAGAGAAACCTCACTCACATTGTCCATAACTTACACCTTCGGGTAGGGGACCACCATAACGAGTGTCTTTCATGTTATGTTCTGGAGGGGCTTCCCACTCCGGTGGTGTTGGGTCTTCCCTGGTTGGTAGCGCACAATCCAGTGGTGGATTGGCAGGCCAGGGAGATATTGGAGTGGAGTGAGCAGTGCAAAGAAAATTGCTTAAATAGCAATTGCTTAGTCGCCTCCATAGCTACCCTACCCACATTTGTTTTGGACTTTGAGGACGTCTTTTCTGAAAAAGGTTGTCAGAAGTTACCACCTCACCATCCTTATGATTGCCCGGTTAACCTGATTCCCGGTGCAAAATTACCCAAGACCAGGTTATATAATCTTTCGGGTCCAGAGAGACAAGCCATGAAAGATTATATCTCCGAGAGCTTGGCTAAGGGACACATCAGACCCTCTTCTTCACCCGTGGCTGCAGGGTTTTTCTTCGTTAAAAAGAAAGATGGGGGCCTGCGTCCTTGCCTAGATTTTTGCGAATTAAACCGGATAACCATCCGAGACCCATACCCTCTTCCTCTCATTCCTGACCTGTTTAATCAGATTGCGGGTGCTAGGTTGTTCTCCAAACTTGATCTTAGCGGGGCCTACAATCTGATTCGTATCAAGGAAGGGGATGAGTGGAAGACAGCTTTTACCACCCCTGAGGGGCATTATGAAAATCTAGTCATGCCTTTCGGTCTGACCAATGCTCCTGCTGTCTTCCAACATTTCGTTAATGACATTTTTAGTCATCTTATCGGCAGGTTTGTGGTGATATACCTAGATGATATTTTAATTTATTCGTCAGATCTGAAAACACATGAGGTGTATGTCAGACAGGTACTGCAGGTCCTACGGACAAATAAATTATATGCTAAAATTGAAAAGTGTGTTTTCGCTGTTCAGGAAATACAGTTCCTAGGTTATTTATTATCTGCTTCAGGTTTCCGTATGGATCCTGGGAAGGTCCAGGCAATTTTAGATTGGGATCTTCCTGAGAACCTCAAAGCACTGCAACGGTTTTTTGGCTTCGCAAATTTCTATAGAAAATTCATTAAAAATTATTTGGTGATTGTAAAACCCCTTACTGACATGACTAGGAAGGGGACTGATTTCTCTAAATGGTCTGACGCCGCTAAAATTGCTTTTTCCTCTCTAAAAGAGAGGTTTACCTCGGCACCTGTACTAATCCAACCTGATGTCTCCCAGCCTTTTATTGTTGAAGTTGATGCGTCAGAGGTGGGAGTGGGGGCTGTGCTTTCTCAGGGTCCGTTTCCTGGCAAATGGCGTCCTTGTGCTTTCTTTTCTAAAAACCTATCTGCAGCAGAAAAGAACTATGATATTGCAATAGGGAACTATTAGCTATTAAACTAGCGTTTGAAGAATGGCGTCACTTTTTAGAGGGGGCAATCCACCCCGTCACTGTGATTACGGACCACAAAAACCTTCTGTACCTCGAATCAGCTAAGCGGCTCACCCCTAGACAAGCTAGGTGGTCGCTATTTTTTACCAGGTTTAACTTTGTTATTACCTATCGTCCTGGGGCAAAAAATACCAAGGCAGATGCACTATCTCGTTGTTTCCCTGGAGGGGGTAATGTGAGTGATCCGGTACCCATTCTACAAAGAGGAGTGGTTGTCTCTGCGGGTCACTCTGGAGGGGAAGGTGTTAGAGGCCCAGGGGGATGCCCCAGTCTCTTGCCCCTCAGAGAAATTGTTTGTACCGTTAAACCTGCGTCTCGAATTATTAAAGGAACATCATAATTCGGCACTTGCTGGCCACCCGGGTAGTAAAGCAACCTTGGAGCTATTGTCTCGTCGTTTTTGGTGGCCAAGGTTGCGTCAGGATGTAATGGATTTTGTGTCTTCCTGTTCTACTTATGCGCGCGCGAAAGTCTCTCATACACGTCCTGCAGGGTCTTTATTGCCACTTGTCATTCCCAATAGACCATGGACACATCTGTCAATGGATTTTATTACTGACTTTCCTTTGTCTGCGGGTAAAACAGTTATCTTGGTAGTAGTGGACAGGTTTAGCAAAATGGTACACTTCATTGCGTTACCCGCACTACCTAATGCTAAGACTCTTGCTCAGGTATTCATCAGTGATGTTGTTTCGGATCGGGGAACCCAGTTTATTTCTAAGTTTTGGAAAGCTTTTTGTTCCCGTTTGGGGGTACACTTGTCTTTTTCCTCAGCTTTCCATCCTCAGTCGAATGGACAGACTGAGCGTACCAACCAAAACCTTGAGACATATCTAAGATGTTTTGTGTCTGAAAACCAAGAGGTGTGGTCATCATATTTACTGTTAGCCGAGTTTGCTATAAATAATCGCCGTCAGGAATCTACTGGCAAGTCACCATTTCTTGGTGCATATGGTTTTCATCCCCAATTCTGTACTTTCAAAGAGGGGGGGTGTGGCGAAACCAACCTCGCCACTGGGTTTTGGAGAGGCCTGTTTACCAGCCTCTTGCCCTACGACTATGGCCCCGGGACATATTACCCTTCAAGAACAGTGTAACAGAACTATGCCGCATGTCTGGGCTGTTAATAGGACCGAACGCGGTCAGCGGTGTATACTAAAGATTCTGTGGAACTAAAATCGGATGCGCAAATACACGAACACCGCTGACCCTTACCTTCTTCCATACGGAACTTTCAGCTCCAGAGACTAAGTCCCATTCGAAGATGGGACTTAGTCGTTTTTTCTGCATGAAATTGACCGACCGCACAGCCCAAATCTATGGAACTGTTTCGGCAGGAAATTGTGCTTGCGGTCGGTCATAAAGGACTTCCACTTAACTTTTGATCCGCTGGAGGGATTTGTGTGATTTTTGGAAGTGGTTATATTTGATGTATGCTGAGTTTAAATATGTAATTTTTATGGAGATGGAATGTATGGTTTTAAAGTTATAGAGTATGTTTAATCCATAATTATATCACAGACAGAAAGGGAGGATTTTGTGTGTTTGGGTGGGGATTCCTGTCCTGTTGTTCCACATGTGTATTGGCGATTTCCCTTTGTCCTGAGAGATAATTGGATTACTCCCCGATGGTCTCCAGGGCAGAGAGGAGGAAACCATGATGCATTGTGGGGACCTGCATAAATACGGGCGGGTAGCCCTCAATAAAGAGTTCAGTTCAGTTCATGTTTTTCTAACCCTTCAAAACGCAGCCTTGTCTTGTTATTGGAGGGAATTGCTGTATCACGCTGGGGATTGCTATGCTCTGCATATTTTCTGGAGGAGAGATCTTTCCCACACGGTCCTGAATGCTGGAGGTTCATTCAGGGTGGAAGGAAGACGGCGTGGCTCCAGTTAAGCTACGGCGGTTGTGGAGTCTGCGGTGCTTGTGGTGTCCAGTGCGGTGCTTGTGGTCCTCGGCGCAAGCTAGGAAGCATCCATTAACGGAAGCGGATCCGTTACATTGGTGGCAAGCAGTGGTATGGCGTCCTAGTGTGAGGATAAGCAGCTCGGAGACACCGTTCGTGGATTTACTAAATTGAGGGTAACGCTAGTATCCGTACAGCGCCCCTGGCTACAGCAGGATGGAATCGGCTAGTCTTCAAACAGCGTTCCACTACGAGGAGGAGGATGACCCGGACTGGAGGGATGCAGTCCGGAAAGGCGTCTGGTATGATGCCCTGGAAAATGGCCAGTGGCGGAGTGGCGAGTGTCTCCCCAGTGAGGAACAGCAGTTGCGGATGCGAGTGGCCCTGCGAATGCCCCTTCTGGGAGAGAAGCCCCTGAATGAGTGGGTGACAGAACTGGAGAGCCTGGTATGGAAGGAGCTTTGGCTAGATGACGCCTACCAGGCACTCTGGTGGTATGTGATTCGGCACTCCCCCGGGATGGCTGAGCACGACAGACCCGAGGGTGAGAATTATGATGGCCCTGGCCTGTTGTTTGAGGCCTTCGCAGAAACAGAGTTTGGAGATGCTGGAGGGTCCTGGTTCTGGGATATCTTTGACTACAGGGAGGCTATGCATGATTGGGCTACAGCGAGAGAGGTGAGACAAGACCTGGCATCTCTAGTGACAAAGGAGTGGGAGCTGGAGCAGGACTACCAATACTTCTTCAGCTCAATTCGGTCCCAATATATACTGCCAGAGAGCTGGGTGGCAGTCCCAGACCTACAACCCTACAGCTGGGAAGACCCGACTGAAGTATCCCCTGCTTCAGTACCAGCTACAGAGGTAGGGGTCCTCATAGACTGGTCCTGTGAGGTACCACAACAGGCAGGTGGAGACGGGACCGAGGTCTCTCCACCGGGATGCTGGGCAGCTGGCCCAGACCCTCAACAGCAGCCGGAGTTGCCAGGTGTGGACGCAGGTGGTCCTTACTCGCAAATGTTGAGGGACCTCACAGACTGGTCCTGGGAGGACCCACAAATGGCAGGTGGAGATGGGACCGAGGTCTCTCTACCAGTCCTACAGGGATGCTGGACGGTCGGTCCAGATCTCCAGCCATCTCCGCAGGGATACCAGGAGGAGTTGGTAAGCGAGCCCTCCCCTTCCCAGGTACTTCCCAACCGAGTTCTGGGGGCAGGGGATGAGCCTGCGATACCCACTGATCTCTCTCCCCAACCACAGGTAAACAGCACCCCTAACTCCGATGGTGCAGATGGGACCGCGGTCTCTGCACCAGGCCTACCGGGATGCTGGACGCCGGTTCAGATCCCCCACCAACCCTGCAGGAATGCCAGGAGGAGGAGGTAAGCGATTCCTCCTCTCCACAGCCGATCTGCAACAAGGTCCTGGGGATAGGATTCCCTGACCACAACCCAGCGGAAGAACTGGCATCTGGGCAGAGCGCAGTCGGCCTCTGCCCTCCTCTATCCTTTTCTCCAGAGGCTGACTTTCCACAGGCTACCCCAGTGAAAGCGCTGGCATCTGGGCAGAGTGCAGTTGGCCTCTGCCCTCCCCTATCCTCTTCTCCAGAGCCGGACTTCCCACAGGCTACCCCAGCGGAAGAGCTGGCATCTGGGCAGAGCACAGTCGGCCTCTGCCCACCAAGTACCTACAGCTCCAAGCTGGAGAACCACAAGGAAGCAAGGAGTAGCAGATGCCCACTCAACAGCTGGGGACATACAGAACAGAGCCAGGCCCCAAGATTCAACAGGTCCAGTATTGGGTTGGGGTTGGACTGCCAGACTAACTCAGGTACTGACCGTGAGGTCAGGTATCTGGTTAGTCTTCCCTGGGAGGGGGAGATGTGTGGCGAAACCAACCTCGCCACTGGGTTTTGGAGAGGCCTGTTTACCAGCCTCTTGCCCTATGACTATGGCCCTGGGACATATTACCCTTCAAGAACAGTGTAACAGAACTATGCCGCATGTCTGGGCTGTTAATAGGACCGAACGCGGTCAGCGGTGTATACTAAAGATTCTGTGGAACTAAAATCGGATGCGCAAATACACGAACACCGCTGACCCTTACCTTCTTCCATACGGAACTTTCAGCTCCAGAGACTAAGTCCCGTTCGAAGATGGGACTTAGTCGTTTTTCTGCATGAAATTGACCGACCGCACAGCCCAAATCTATGGAACTGTTTCGGGCAGGAAATTGTGCTTGCGGTCGGTCATAAAGGACTTCCACTTAACTTTTGATCCGCTGGAGGGATTTGTGTGATTTTTGGAAGTGGTTATATTTGATGTATGCTGAGTTTAAATATGTAATTTTTATGGAGATGGAATGTATGGTTTTAAAGTTATAGAGTATGTTTAAAAACTGTATTTTTACTGTCTGTGATGGTTATGTTAATCCATAATTATATCACAGACAGAAAGGGAGGATTTTGTGTGTTTGGGTGGGGATTCCTGTCCTGTTGTTCCACATGTGTATTGGCGATTTCCCTTTGTCCTGAGAGATAATTGGATTACTCCCCGGTTGTCTCCAGGACAGAGAGGAAGAAACCATGATGCATTGTGGGGATGTGTTGTAATATATGAATTGGTTGTATTTCAAAACCCTGTGGGCAGTACTATGTTTTTGGTTTGTGAATAAAAGAGGCTCTACGTGAAGTACAGTCAGTTCCTGTTTTAACCCTCAAAGTGAAGTGTCGTCTCATTCTTGGGGGGAGGATTTATGGTATGCTGTTCCAGTTTGACTGCTAGGATCGTAAACCTATTCGTATGGTTTCCTATTCCGCTGTCTACAGCATTCATATATTTAAAGAGGATTTATCTGCTTCTTCGGTTCGGTGATGGTGGTGTCTGCCAGAGTGCTTGGAGACCTCAGGAGAACGCTAGGCGCATCCGTCAACGGAGGTACTCAGTCGGGGTGCCAGGTGATCCGTTACAGGGGGTCTTCTGGGGTTCCCGAAGAGGAACGATTTTCATCATCTCTTTCATCGGTATGGCAGAAGGTGCAAGCTAACTTGAAAAAAATGGGAGGTAAATATAAATGCATGGCTGATAAGAGACGGTCGCCAGGTCCGGACCTAGGAGTGAATGACTATGTGTGGTTGTCTACTAGGAATATTAAATTAAAGGTTCCCTCTTGGAAACTGGGTCCTAGGTTCATTGGCCCTTACAAAATAGTAGCCATTATTAACCCCGTGGCTTTTCGCCTGGAGCTACCTCAGACTTTTAAAATCCATAACGTCTTCCATAAGTCGTTACTCAAGAAATATGTTCCACCTTTAGAACCGTCACCGCTGCCACCCCCCTCCTGTTGTTGTGGATGGTAATCTAGAGTTTCAAATATCCAAAATTGTTGATTCTCTTCAATATCTGGTGCATTGGAGGGGTTACGGTCCCGAGGAAAGAATGTGGGTTCCAGCGTCTGAGGTAAACCCGGACAGGTTAGTTCGGGCTTTTCATGCCTCTCATCCTGAGAGACCTAGTCCTGAGTGTCCGGAGGCCCCTCGTAGAGAGGGGGGTACTGTCACGAGGGTGTCAAGAGCCACGCCTGACTCCGTTATACCCGGGGTCAGGAAGTCGCAGCGGGTGGCTGCGCGCTCCATGTAGAAAGATTGTGCTGTTTCTTTATGGTAGCTTTCTGGGTTTGCCTTGCAACCCTTTTTGGCTCACTCAGGGATCCGTAGCTCCTTCTCCTCAGCTGTTTCTTGTCCAGCACTCCCAACCTCCTTATATTCCCCTCTCACACTTCTCTGGTTGCCAGATATAGAGCTTCCTGCCTGGACTTCTATACTGACCCCACTGGAGCTGTGTAACTGTGTTCCCTGGTTGTTGTTCCAGAACGTTACCCTCGGATCCCTGTTGGGCCTTGGTGGTCTGCTGTTGTCACCCACCTGAGATATATGTTTGTCTGTATTGTCTGTCCTCTCCTTGGTGTTTTCTCTTAGTGTCAGTGGTGCGGACTAGTGATTCCCACCGCCCCGTTTCACTACATAGGGCTCATCTTAGGGAAAGCCAGGGTTTAGGCACGTGATCGGCGTACGGGTGAGGAACCCGTCTAGGGACGTCAGGGCAGTCATGTGCCAGCCGCAAGGTGAGTCAGGGGTCACCACCTTTCCCTCTCCCTTGGACAGGGCCTTCCCATTTCCCTCCCTTTGCGTGACGCCGGTCATTACACTAGTGTCACAAGGAGGGAAAAGTTTTGGAAGATGGTGAAAAAGTATGTAGCAGACCGTGTCAGCATCCTCAGTGATCCCTCTGTGCCTTACAACTATTGGGTGTCCAAGCTGGACACGTGGCACGAACTGGCACTCTACGCCTTGGAGGTGCTGGCCTGCCCTGCCACCAGCGTTTTGTCAGAGCGGGAATTTAATGCTGCTGGTGGCATAATAACAGAAAAGCGCATCCTCCTGTCAACTGAAAATGCTGACAGGTTGACTCTTATCAAAATGAACAAGGCCTGGATTGCCCCTGACTTCTCAACTCCACAAGAGGAAAACAGCTGAACATAAAGGCACCTTCAATGTGGCTTTTATGGTGTATTTAATACACTGTATTCCCATGCACCCTTTCCACCACAAAAAAGGGTATATGGTTCATTCTGCCTTTTCTCGTCCTCCTCCTCCATCATATCAACATGCTTATTAGGCTGCCCTTGCTCCTAATGTTTTAGAGGATCACCAGCAGTCCCTCGCCCATAATGTTTTAGATGGTCAGATCAGCAGCAGGCCCTTGCCACTAATGTTTTAGATGGTCAGATCAGCAGCAGGCACTCACCCCTAATGTTTAGAGGGTCAGCTCAGCAGCAGACCCTCACCCCCATTGTTTTAGATGGTCAGATCAGCAGCCGACCCTCACCCCTAATGTTTTAGAGGATCAGCTCAGCAGCAGACCCTCACCCCTTAGGTGGTGAGATCAGCAGCAGGCCCTCGTCCCTAATGTTTTAGAGGGTCACCAGCAGGCCCTTGCTCCTAATGTTTTTGAGGGTCGCCAGCAACTCATCAATCATAATTTTTCAAGGGTTTGTATGATGCCCTCCTTTATGTGCAATAAAGGGTGTATTAGAGTGCCGGTTCCTTGTAATATTTGGCCTCACTTTCACTTAGTGCATAGGCTTTATGACTGTAGGGGTCCCACTACCTGAACAATTGTACCACGATGTGAATGAGGCCCTCCTTTATGTGATATACAGGTTGTATCGGAATGCCTCTTCCTTGTAATTTTTGGCAGCACTTGCACTTTATATACAAGTATATATATAGGAAAGAACGTTTGCTAACAATTTTTCCTATAAAATTGATTTTATCTTCTGTTTTTTTCGTATTATTGTCAGTCTGTAAAAGTGGAGTACTACTAGGACAACATTGTTCCCAGCAGCGACCTGGGAGTCCAAGATGCATCCAGACATCCTCCCCAGGCTGTTCCCGAACCATTTCCATGGTGTTTCCATCAATTTCTGACCTTTTCCTGTGAACCAAACACCCTCCTGTCTTCAGAGCAAGGGGTGCCTGTTTTAATGCTCTGGTTCTCCCACTAACTTCCACCCGAGCATCTCATAGTGTTCTATTCTACTCAAGCACCAGAGCACCCGAGAACTTTGGTGCTCAATCAGCACTAATTATAATCACTGTCAAGAAAAAATACCTAAAGTACACATTGGATAAGAAAAATATATATGTTCTAAGTGCTAATGGTTACCTTGAGTTAAGTAAAAGGCTGCATGAATTTCAGTCCTGCACTGCTTTCTCCTTCTAATAGAGCCCTTGTGTGTAGAGTTGAGCGGACACCTGGATGTTCGGGTTCGACGGGTTCGGCCGAACTTCACAAAAAAGTTCGAGTTCGGGACCTGAACTTGACCCCAAACTGAACCTCATTGAAGTCAATGGGGACCCAAACTTTTTAGCACTAAAATGGCTCTAAAAATGTCATGGAAAGGGCTAGAGGGCCAGCAAAATGTGGTTAAGAGCAAGGCAAGTGCTCTACAAACAAATGTGGATAGGGAAATGAGTTTAAATTACATAAAATACGTAAAAATAAAAAATAATAATCTTGATCTAGGAGGAGGAGGTTCATATGGAGTAGGAGGTTGAGGAGGCAGTGGATGTGGCGGTGTAGGTGAAGCAGCGTGGAGGAGGAGGAGGTAGCCTACACTGCTTTTTGGTTTTAAATTTAAAAAAAAAAAATTAAATAGGGTACACCCCAAAACATTGGGAAATATAACCTGTGATATCCCCCTCCAGTCGTGCTAAACACACGTTCAGACAATACACTGGCTGCAGGGCAGGCCAGCATGTCCAAGGCGTAAAGGGCAAGCTCAGGCCATGTGCCCAATTTGGAGACCCAGAAGTTGCAGGGGGCATACCCATCAGTCGTTTCGTGTAGGCGTGTGCACACATACTGCCCCACCATATCACACATCTCGTGATGTTCACGATCCAATTGGATATCTGCTCTATCAACTTTCATTGTTCTTTTCTGCACCATGTTGATCACGGTTAGCGGCGAATCAGGGTTCCACGCTGGGGAGGGAGCGTGAGAAAGGGATAGCACATCCAAGGGAGATCAATGGATGAAATTTTATTGTGATCGAGCGGAAATGTGGGAGAAGCTATTAAAACTGAAGAATTGAAGGAAAGGAGGGGGCTCACGGCAATTACCCACTCCCGACTCGGGGAGGTAGTGACGATAAATAACAATACAGGACTCTTAAGATGCCCTGTTATTGGAATGATTAATAGCAAATTATAGGGAATGTCACTGGGGTATTTAGGATTTGGAAACGTTAGACAGGAGAGGCCGTGCTGCCGCTTTGTTCACTCTAGATAACTTCTGCCTGATCGCACGTCCCCGTGATGCCCACGATCCATTTGGATATCTTCTCTATCAACTTTCGATGTTCTTTTCTGAGCCTACCATGTTGATCACGGTTATCGGCGAATCAGGGTTCCACGCCGGAGAGGGAGCGTGAGAAAGGCATAACACATCCAAGGGAGGTCAATGGCTGCAATGTGATCGAGCTGAAATGTGGGACAAGTTATTAAAGAGGAAGGATCGAGGGAAAGGGCCAATTAAAGATGAATTTTACAAATGTAATTCCCTGTCACCTATGCAGAGCAGGGGTTTTTCATCGCCAGAAATGGGTTAATGTCACCCACCAATGGAACAGATGATTTTTTAAAATTTCAGTCCCTGTCACCTATGCAGAGCAGGGGTTTATTCATGGCAAAAATGGTAAAATGTCACCCAAGAATGTAACAGAAAAATTTGTGAAATTTATGAACCTATCTACTAGGTAGAGCAGGGGTATATCACAGCCAAAAATTTGTGAATTTCACCCGAAAATGTAAAAGACAAATTAGTTAGATTGGTTTTAACCTGTCTACAGGTAGAGCAGGGTATAATATCACAGCCAAAAATTGGTGGATTTCACCCGAAATGGTAACAGACGAATTAGTGAAATTTGTTTACCTGTCTACTAGGTAGAGCAGGGGTATATCACAGCCAAAAATTGGTGAATTTCACCCAACAAATTAGTGAAATGATATAAGATAAAATACGTACAAATTAGGTGGAGGTATATATGGAGTAGGAGGTTGAGGAGGCGTTGGACGTAGCGGTAAAGGTGGAAGCGGCGGTGGAGGAGGACGAGGTAGCCAACGCTGGTTTTTGTTTTTAATACATATATTTTTTAAATTGGGGTACACTCCAAAAGAGTGTGAAATATCCAAAATGCAACAATGAACAATTGCACTGTACTATAACAATGGCTGGTAAAGGCCGGTATAAATGTCTATTCTGCACAAGGTACGGACAAGTCCTGTGGGATCCATGCCAGGTTCATTTTAATGAATGTGAGCTTGTCCACATTGGCTGTGGACAGGCGACTGCGCTTTTCTGTGATAATGCCCCCTGCCGTGCTAAACACACGCTCAGACAATACACTGGCTGCAGGGCAGGCCAGCACCTCCAAGGCATAAAGAGCAAGCTCAGGCCATGTGCCCAATTTGGAGACCCAGAAGTTGAAGGGGGCAGACTCGTCATTCAGTTCGTGTAGGCATGTACACACATACTGCTCCACTATGTTGCTGAAATGCTGCCTCCTGCTAAGACGCTCCATGGCATGCTGACAAAGCTTTTCCACATTTTGGCCATGCTAACCCTGCCTTCTGAGGTGCTGGTGGTGCCCCAGCTGCATTGGCGACCTCTTCCTCCTCCTCTGCCTTCGCTTTGTGCTTCCACTGTGCCCCCGCTGTCAGGTAGGAATGCCACCAGCAGCGCATCTGCCAGCGTGTGCTTGTACTCACGCATCTCACGATCACGCTCCAGTGACGTAATTAAGGACGGTACGTTAGCCTTGTAACGGGGATCGAGCAGCTTGGGCCATCCAGTAATCAGTCACAAGTTAGAATGTGGGCAACTCGGCGGTCATTGCGGAGACACTGCAGCATGTAATCGCTAATGTGTGCCAGGCTGCCCAGAGTCAACAAAAAGCTGTCCTCTGTGGGAGGTGTATCGTCTGTGTCCTCTGTATCCCCCCAGCCACGCACCAGTGATGCCCATGAGCTGGTCTGGGTGCCACCCTGCTGTGAACACGGTTCCACCTCCATCTCCATCTCCTCCTCCTCATCCTCCATCTCGTCATCCTCCAGAACTGTGCCCTGGCTTGACAATTGTGTACCTGGCGTATGTGGGTGCAGGAACCCACCCTCGGAGACACTTGTAAATGATTGGCCAGAAACCCTATGAAATGATCCCTCTTCCTCCTTCTCCTCCTGTGCCACATCCTCTTCCATCAACGCCAGCAGCGTTTTTTCAAGGAGGCATAGAAGTGGGATAGTAACGCTGGGAACGGCAATATCGGCACTGGCCATGTTGGTGGAGTACTCGAAACAGCGCAACAAGAAACACAGGTCTCGCATGGAGGCCCAGTCATTGGTGGTGAAGTTGTGTTGTTCCGCAGAGCGACTCACCAGTGTGTGCTGCAGCTGAAACTCCACTATCGCCTGCTGCTGCTCGCACAGTCTGGCTAGCATGTGCAAGGTGGAGTTCCCCCTTGTGGCACGTCGCATAAGGCGGTGAACGGGAAGTCCGAAGTTAAGCTGAAACGTTGCCAGGTGAGCAGCAGCAGGGTGAGAATGCCGAAAGCGCGCACAGACTTTATGCAGCAGCTCTGACATATCGGGGTAATTTTTAAGGAATCACTGCACCAACAAATTCAGCACATGCGCCAGGCAAACCGGCTAGTCCCAGAGCTGCTACGAGATTTCGCCCATTATCGCACACCACCAGGCCGGGCTTGAGGCTAATTGGTACCAACCACTTATCCGTCTGTTGTTCAAGGCCCGTCCACAGCTCCTGCTCGATGTGGGGTTTGTCCCCCAAACAGATAAGTTTTAAAACTGCCTGCTGTCATTTACCCCTGGCTGTGCTGAAGTTGGTGGTGAAGGTGTTATGCTGACCGGAGGAGGAGCTGGTAGAGGATGAGGAAGCAGAGTAGGAGGAGGAAGCAACAGGAGGCAAACTGAAGTGCACTGCAATCCTAGGTGGTGGAAGGACATACGCCAAACTGCTATCCGCCTCAGGCCCAGCCGCCATTTAGCCAGTGTGCTGTTATGGAGATATAACGTCCCTGACCGTGCTTACTGGTCCACATATCCGTAGTGAGGTGCACCTTGCCACAGATGGCATTGCGCAGTGCACACCTGATTTTGTCCCCCACTTGGTTGTAGTGTTGAGCGCGAATATTCGAAAAGCGAATTTTTTTCGCGAATATCGCAATTTCGAGATTTCGCGAATATTTCGAATATAGTGCTATATATTCGTAAAAACGAATATTCGTTTTTTGTTTTTTTTTAATCAAAATTACAGTACACATATAATTGATTGTTTCCCAAAGGTCCAAAAGCTCAGATCTTAGTCACATTGCCGAGAAAGTGATTGAGGTGCGAATCTTCGTAAGGCGATTATATTAGCGCATAGGCGAATATCTGCACTTGTCCCAGAACAGAGGCAAAGGGCTTTGCATTCATACTTTAGTGAATTGAGTTGCGAATCTTCCTAAGGCGATTATATTAGCGCACAGGCGAATATCAGCACTTGTCCCCAGAACAGAAAGGCAAAGGCCTGTGCATTCATATAGTATAGCACCATATTCGCGAATATTTAGAACTTCGAAAATTTCGACTTACGAATATTCGTATTTTTTATTTTAGTTTCCACCGTACAGATTACATTCATCTGTACTCTGTCAACTACTTTCATCACCCCCCACTGTATCTCGATTGTTTCCCAAAGGTCCAAAAGCTCAGATCTTAGTCACATTGCCGAGAAAGTGATTGAGGCGCGAAATTTCGTAATGCGATTTTATTAGCGCACATGCGAATATCGGCTCTTCGTGAGGACACTAATCCCTCCCTCATTTTAGATTGTGGGCCAATGAGAAGGAGTGCAACAGGTTAGCAACATCCCTAGCAACCAATCAGAAAGTTGCCCACCCCATTACTATATAAGATTTTGTCACGGCATCCATTTTGTGCAGTTTCATGTGGTGGTGATTGAGAGAGGAGCTTGGAACTGTGCAGTGCTTTGCTTTTTTAAAAGCAAATTACAAATCGAATTGTTTAATCTGATAGTGTTAGATAGGGTAGGTTAGTGTAGCTGATAGGTTAAAGATTAGGGTACAGAGTTAGGAGAAAAATAATAATTTATTTAGGTTAGTGAATAGATTAGTGTAGCTGATAGTTTCTAGTGCAGGGTGCAGTGTAGGGCCTAGTTAGGAGAAATATAATAATTTAGGTTAGTGAATAGTTAGCTGATAGTTTCTAGTGCAGAGTGAAGTGTAGGGCCTAGTTAGGAGAAATATAATAATTTAGGTTAGTGAATATATTAGTTAGGTGATAGTTTCTAGTGAAGGGTGTAGGTTAGTTAAAGTGTAGGCTTTAGTTTTCCTTTATTACTGTTTAGTTTGTGTCGTGTCAGTGTCTACGTCCTTTGTTAGTTAAAAAAAAAAAAAAGACAAAAAAAAGTTTATTCGTTTTAGTGTTTTTCTTTTACTTGTTATTCGGTGTATTGTCCGCGTCAGTGTCTACGTCCTTTAGTGTAGTTTATTAATTTTCTTTTATTACTGTTTAGTTTGTGTCGTGTCAGTGTCTACGTCCTTTGTTAGTTAAAAAAAAAAAAAGACAAAAAAAAGTTTATTCGTTTTAGTGTTTTTCTTTTACTTGTTATTCGGTGTATTGTCCGCGTTGTTTTCTTTATTGTACGACAGTCCCCATCCCAATAAACTTATTCCCAAAATCAAATTATATTATTTAATTTTTCTATAAATTCAAAAAATAAAAATAATGAGGTCTTCACGAACAAGCAGCAGGGGTAGGAGAGTAGTTGGTCCCAGTGCTGGACAGCTGCCAGCACGGGGCCGCTCCTCTACCCACCGAGGTGCGGACGCAGGTGTCAGGGGCGTCCGCCTTATTCGTGAATATTTTGGGACTGGCAGCAGGAGAATTACCTCACAGGATGCCGAGGAAGTTATGTCTCTCGTGGCACAAGGCAGTCCTCTGCCCCGGCTCCGAGCAGCAGCTGCACTTCGTCTCCTGCAGGACCAACCCCCAGCCCCCAAGAATCGTCTCTGCTCCTGTTTGACAGCGACAGTGAGAGGGACATCTTGGGGGAGGTAATGCAGGAGGCTGATTTGCAGTTCAGTCCTGAGGGTCAGGACCTTATGGAAGGGATGGAGGAGGAGATGGAGGGGGTACCACCTGTATGTACCCCAGTGACATCCCTTCCAACAGGTGCGGGCGGTTTCAGCCAGCAAAACCCCACACCTAATCAGACCCAGGTGTCAGCGAGGGGACAGAGGAGCCAGATCAGGGGCCCCACGTCTGCTGTTCGCCTCAGTCCACCACTGGTTGGCCCGGTGTCTGACATATCGGGGGACGAAGAGGAGGGTGATCGAGAATGGGTGCCACCTCCCTTGTCAGGCATCAGCAGCAATGATGAGGAGGAAGGTAGGCACCAGAGGCAAATGGTGCGACAGGTTGCCAGTGAGCCCAGAGTCAAGGGCTCCACTGGTAATGGCAGTAGGAGGAGGCAGCAGCAGCCACTTCCACCTGTCCGCACCGAGCCCGAGCAGGCGCAAGTCAGCACCGCCCCATCTGACAGGAGGGTGGTGCGTAAGTCGCCTGTTTGGGCTTATTTCACCCTGGCACCAGATGATGCCACAATTGGCATTTGTAATCTGTGCCATGCCAGGGTGAGGAGAGGGAGGTCTGCGGCTCGGCTGGGTACCACTGCCCTCACCCAGCACCTGAGAGTCAACCACTGGCGGGAGTGGGAACAGATGCGGGGTGGTCACAGCAGTGGCGCCACCAGCAGTGCGCAGGGGACAGCAGCTCCTGCCACTGTTCTGCAGCCACCCCAACCACTTCCAACAAGGCGTTCCCACTCCCCCGCTCCCTCTCCTAGAGGTACTGGCATCCAGACCTCTGCCTCCACCGCACCCTCCTCTATGTCCTCCACTGCCGTCCGGCGCCAGCCCACGGTTGCTGACCTTTTTGAACGCACCGCGCCCTATGCCCCCGGGGACCGACGCGTGCGTTCACTCAATGGGCTCCTGGCAAGGGTTATCGCCCAACATCTGCTGCCCTTCAATCTTGTGGACAGCAATCCATTCCGGCAGATGTTGGAGCAGGCACAACCCAGATGGCGTGTCCCCAGCCGCCATTTCTTTGCCAGGACTGGCGTCCCTGCCCTACACCAGCACATTGTGCAGAATGTATCCCTGTCGCTGGATCATGCTGTCAGTGACAGGGTGCATCTGACAATGGATGCTTGGACCAGCAGGCATGGGCAGGGACGCTATATCAGTTTTACTGCCCATTGGGTTTCCCTCCGAGGCGCCGGGGAGGGAACGGCAGCATCTGACTTTGTGGTGCCGCCCCGGGGTGTCCAGGGGAGAACTGCTGCTCTCCCCTCACAAGCCACTGTCTCCACTGCTGCTGAGCCCCCCAGCAAGCGTCCCCAAAGCTACGCAAGTGTGGTGCACGTCCGCTGCCAGGCCGTGCTCCAGCTTGTGAGCTTAGGGGAACGGAGACACACTGGACCTGATGTTCTGGCCGCACTACAGGCTCAGGTCCAGAAGTGGCTGACACCCCGAAGGCTCCAGGCAGGTATGGTTGTCTGTGACAACGGCAGCAACCTCCTCGCCGCCCTCCATGCTGGCAGTCTTACCCACGTACCCTGCATGGCACATGTCCTCAACCTAGTTGTGCAGAAGTTCCTCAGAACATACGAAGGGTTGAGTGACATTGTGCTAAGGGTACGGAGGATTGCCAGCCACTTTAGACGCTCCCCAACTGCTGCCGTGTCCCTGTCCAGACTGCAGCGGGACAACAGCCTGCCACCTCACAGGCTGATTGTCGACAGCGTGACACGGTGGAACTCCACCCTCCACATGCTGGAGAGGTTGTGGGAGCAGCGAAGGGCGGTGAGGGAATACCTGCTGGACCAAGGCACTCCAGGGCCAACCAACCCACTCCCATACATCACTAATGCGGAGTGGGGGCAGATACAGCAGGTCTGCCACGTGTTGGCCCCATTTGAGCAGGCGACCAAGATGGTCAGCGGGGAGCATGTCGGCCTCAATGACGTGCTCCCCATAGTGTTCCTGCTGGACAGGACACTAGATCGCCTGCTCGAGGCTGGGGAGAGTGCCTTGGTGGAGCAAGAGGAGGCAATGCTTCACCAGGACGAGGAGGAGGAGGACAATGATGATGTGGAAGTCCAGGAGTCTGGGCCTGGTCAGGAGGGAGAGACGGTGTTGGGGGCACCGTTAGTCCGGGGGTGGGGCAGCTCCGACCGGGAGCATCAGCAACAGCAGCAGGAGGACCAAGAGGTCATGGTCCTGGGCATCCATGAAGAGTCACAGCGGGCTGTCCTCTTCCCTATGGCTGCCCACATGCTGCGATGCCTCCGGAGGGACCCCCGGATCAAGAGAATCAAGGAGAGGGAAGATTATTGGTTGGCCACCCTTTTAGACCCTCGCTGCAAGGGGAAACTGGAGCAGTTCATCCCAGCCTGCCGTAGACAGGCCCGGATGGATCAACTGCGGGCCTGTCTGATCAAGCGGCTGGAGCAGGCCAACCCTCGGCCTCACGCTCCAGTTCTCCCCGCCCATCTCACCCAGCAGCACCAGCCGAGCAGGTGACCTTATGGGTGAGATGCGGTCGTTCTACCAGTCTGCGCCACCCAGTAGCAGCAGCAGCAGTCACCACCAGCGGCTGGCCCGCATGGTGGCAGACTACATGGGGTCCGTTGGTGCTTCCGACAGCATGAGCACCGACGACCCCATGGAGTACTGGGTTGCCAGGCTGGACACCTGCCGCGAGCTCGCTCAGTATGCGCTGGAGTTACTATCTTGCCCCCCCTCCAGCGTACTGTCTGAGCGGACATTTAGCGCGGCAGGTGGGGTGGTCACGGACAAGCGGACCCGTCTGTCCACAGAGTCAGTGGACAGACTTACATTCATTAAAATGAACGAGTCCTGGATCGGCAGTGACTTCTTGTCCCCCGCTGTCGGTTCAGGCCGTTGAAGGGTCCCTTGTCCATCCCTCTCTTTGTCTCTCCCTCCAAAACTTCTTTTTTTTTAAATGATATATTGATATATTATTAGATTAATTAATTTTCATTATGTAATTTGACTTAAATTGATTGTTACCAATCCAAAAACTAAAGATAAATTAAATAGACACGCCGCATGCATCGGTAGTCAACAATTTATTCTTTAAAGCATATTGAGTCAGTATCAGAACACTGCGGCTACACAGCCAGCCTAACCGTGTGATGATTCCTACACGCCAGATGTCTAATTTCATTTATGGGCTTACCATGGCCTGTTGATTTCCCATTAAGCAGTACACATTGCTGCTGCCAACTTTGAACCTGCTGCTGACTGACATGTCATATTTCATTTATGGGCTTACCATGGCCTGTTGATTTCACATTCCGCAGTACACATTGCTGCTGCCAACTTTGAACCTGCTGCTGACTGACATGTCATATTTCATTTATGGGCTTACCATGGCCTGTTGATTTCCCATTTCGCAGTACACATTGCTGCTGCCAACTTTGAACGTGATGCTGTCTAAAATGTCTTATTTCATTTATGGGCTTACCATGGCCTGTTGATTTCCCATTAAGCAGTACACATTGCTGCTGCCAACTTTGAACCTGCTGCTGACTGACATGTCATATTTCATTTATGGGCTTACCATGGCCTGTTGATTTCCCATTCCGCAGTACACATTGCTGCTGCCAACTTTGAACCTGCTGCTGACTGACATGTCATATTTCATTTATGGGCTTACCATGGCCTGTTGATTTCCCATTAAGCAGTACACATTGCTGCTGCCAACTTTGAACCTGCTGCTAACTGACATGTCATATTTCATTTATGGGCTTACCATGGCCTGTTGATTTCACATTCCGCAGTACACATTGCTGCTGCCAACTTTGAACCTGCTGCTGACTGACATGTCATATTTCATTTATGGGCTTACCATGGCCTGTTGATTTCACATTCCGCAGTACACATTGCTGCTGCCAACTTTGAACCTGCTGCTGACTGACATGTCATATTTCATTTATGGGCTTACCATGGCCTGTTGATTTCCCATTTCGCAGTACACATTGCTGCTGCCAACTTTGAACGTGATGCTGTCTAAAATGTCTTATTTCATTTATGGGCTTACCATGGCCTGTTGATTTCCCATTCCGCAGTACACATTGCTGCTGCCAACTTTGAACGTGATGCTGTCTAAAATGTCTTATTTCATTTATGGGCTTACCATGGCCTGTTGTTTTCCCATTAAGAAGTACACATTGCTGCTGCCAACTTTGAACCTGCTGCTGACTGACATGTCATATTTCATTTATGGGCTTACCATGGCCTGTTGATTTCCCATTCCGCAGTACACATTGCTGCTGCCAACTTTGAACCTGCTGCTGACTGACATGTCATATTTCATTTATGGGCTTACCATGGCCTGTTGATTTCCCATTAAGCAGTACACATTGCTGCTGCCAACTTTGAACCTGCTGCTAACTGACATGTCATATTTCATTTATGGGCTTACCATGGCCTGTTGATTTCACATTCCGCAGTACACATTGCTGCTGCCAACTTTGAACCTGCTGCTGACTGACATGTCATATTTCATTTATGGGCTTACCATGGCCTGTTGATTTCCCATTCCGCAGTACACATTGCTGCTGCCAACTTTGAACGTGATGCTGTCTAAAATGTCTTATTTCATTTATGGGCTTACCATGGCCTGTTGATTTCCCATTTCGCAGTACACATTGCTGCTGCCAACTTTGAACGTGATGCTGTCTAAAATGTCTTATTTCCTTTATGGGCTTACCATGGCCTGTTGATTTCCCATTAAGCAGTACACATTGCTGCTGCCAACTTTGAACCTGCTGCTGACTGACATGTCATATTTCATTTATGGGCTTACCATGGCCTGTTGATTTCCCATTCCGCAGTACACATTGCTGCTGCCAACTTTGAACCTGCTGCTGACTGACATGTCATATTTCATTTATGGGCTTACCATGGCCTGTTGATTTCACATTCCGCAGTACACATTGCTGCTGCCAACTTTGAACCTGCTGCTGACTGACATGTCATATTTCATTTATGGGCTTACCATGGCCTGTTGATTTCCCATTCCGCAGTACACATTGCTGCTGCCAACTTTGAACCTGATGCTGTCTAAAATGTCTTATTTCATTTATGGGCTTACCATGGCCTGTTGATTTCCCATTCCGCAGTACACATTGCTGCTGCTAACTTTGAACGTGATGCTGTCTGTCCTGATAAGTTATTCAGAGCTATGTTTAGGCCTTTTACTAGACATTTTCCATCTTCCATCCTGTTGATGCTGCTATTGAATTTGCTGATCAGGCTGATTTTGGTTTAGTCCTTACACTACATCATTATATTTAAATGTTGATTATGCATTTCCTACTGAGTTGTGCCAAGTTATGTTTAGACCTTATGCTCAACCATTTCAAACTTCCATCTTGTTGATGCTGCATCTGTCTATCCTGAACATGTAGTTATAATTACTCTTTATTCTTCAATTTTATCATTAAATTATGATGCTGCCTATCCTGCAGGATTAGGCGAAAATAAAGTAGACCTTTTACTATGGTGTTTACATTTACCTGCTTTTGTCTGCCCTGTTCCTGCAGAGTTTAGTTTACCTATCTGTGGCCTTTAGACAACAGATTTTTCTATTTTTTTTTTTTTAACTCGTTTTATTGAAGTTTAACAACAAGCATGGTTCATCACATTCCGGAGCAATGGCAGCCCTCGCAGGGGAGCCACTAGCTCCATACAATACAGTCATGATACATAGTGTGTCAGGTAATTATCGGGGACATTACCACAACTTGGCATCTGAGGTACTATATATTTACGTTCTAGTATTCAAACACCCAATGCAGTGGGGTCCTCCGACACAGAATGCAAATGCCTAGATTGTAAGGAATGAAGTGAAGAGCTCCACTCTCCCCACACTTTCTGAAATTTCCTTGGGCACTTTCTATGAATATATACCACTTCCTCCATACTCATTGCATGATTCATCAAGGTCTTCCATTGGCCTACCGTGGGAAGTCTTTCCGCCATCCACCTCAGCGCCACAGCCTTCCTAGCTAAGAAAAGAGCCTCCCCCAAGAATATTCTCTGATGATGTGTCCACTGTTCCTCCTCTAATATCCCCAGTATACATATTTTAGGGCAGAATTCTATCGAAACAGGCAACATTGTGGAGAGAATTTCTACAATTTTACCCCAAAAAGCTTGTAGGTATCTGCATCCCAAAAATCAAATACCAAAAATCAGCACTCTCCTCTTGACATCTATGACACCTGCTGCTGGGCATTATCCCCATTTTATACAACCTAAGAGGTGACAAATAGCTCCTATGCAATATGAACAATTGTGTCAGTTTATTATTTACCGATGGGGAGACCTTAGTAGGTACCAACATAGCCTCCTCCCAGTCTTCAGCCTCAAGAGTTGGAATATTAGCCTTCCATTTCGCTTCTACCTCCAATGGTTGAAGAATCATGCGATCGCCCAGTAAATGTGTATACAGTATTGAAATAATGCCCTTAGGTCCCTGTGATCTCAGCACCTCTATCAAAGGATATTTAGAAATACTTCGATTCGTCCTCCTGAATTGAGCATTCAGGGCGTGCCGTAATTGAAGGTATCTATAAAAGAAAGAATGGGGAAGCTTTTTCTCAATTTTATCAGAACCTATACAATCTTCCTCAACCCAGTCAATCTAGTCAGATCTTGAATTCGGCCATGAGCTCCTATTTGGCTAAGTCAGGTTTACCGAAATTACCGAGTGAGGCCATTGAGAGTTTGAACAGTCCGTTTACAGCTGATGAGATTGGGGAGGCCCTGAAATCAATGCAACCTAGTAAGGCCCCAGGCCCAGATGGCCTACCAGCCTCATATTATAAGAGATTCCTTCCCCTCCTGCGTTCTCCCCTTACCAATGCCTTGAATAAATTAAGCTCAGGAGTGCCTCTCCCTAAAGACATGTCTCATGCACACATTACTGTTATCCATAAGGAGGGCAAGGACCCGACCGCTTGCGCCAGTTACCGGCCTATTTCTCTACTTAATGTGGACATTAAGCTCTTCGCAAAAGTTTTAGCCACCCGCCTGACCCCATACCTGACGGACCTTATTCACCTAGATCAGGTGGGTTTCATTCCCTCAAGGGAGGCGAGAGACAACACCACAAAGCTCTTGAACCTGGTACATATAGCCAAAATTCAACGGTCCAATCTATGTCTCCTGTCCACAGATGCCGAAAAGGCTTTTGACAGGGTAGGTTGGCCTTGGCTATTTGCAGTATTAAACCATGTGGGTGTGGAGGGTTCCTTATTGACGTGGATCCGCTCCTTATACTCCTCTCCCTCGGCAGCCGCAAAGGTTAATGGTGTCCTCTCGCCTCCCTTTGAGATCAGGAATGGTACACGCCAGGGTTGCCCTTTATCTCCTTTAATTTTTATCCTTACCCTAGAACCACTCCTGAGGACTATAAGGAATAACACGGACATTTCTGGTCTCATGGTAAAGGAAAAGGAGTTTAAGATAGCAGCCTATGCAGACGACCTGTTGTTCATGATAACCAATCCTCAAGTTGCCCTCCCTAACCTAATTGAGGAATTCAAAGTATTCCATACAGTAGGTATTTTCGATATTGTATTTCTATCGCGAGCCCATCACGCTGGTGCTCGGCGCTGCAGCTTGTACTTGTCGCGCTGCCTGTCCCCGAGACCATCCGCAATGGGCTTGCGATGCATTCTCAAACTGTTGTTGCTACATGTAACCACGGGGTGGCGCTGGACAAAAACCATTGTGCGCATGTCGGCTTTTGTTCAGTCCTCCTCTGAGACCCCGGTTCGATCCCAGCCAAATCAGCCTGAGCGGGACATACATACTGATGTATTATTGCATTATGCATTATGATGGCAGTGTCTGAGGGATACTACAGGACTCACTATTATGGAAAAAATCTTTGCAAAATCACTGGAAATCTCCTCTGCTTGCGCAAATGTGCCGAGGGACTCTTCCTGGTATTTTGGGGGGGGGGGGGGGGTGGTGGAGTCATTTGGTACATCTTCTCTCACATTATGATGGCAGTGTCTGAGGGATGGGTGCAGTCAGTACAGGGACAACTACTGTTCAATTCCGCTTTACCTGATACAGTGGCACCAATCAGTTGCAGTAATACTACAGGACTAAACTGTGATCGATTGGTGAAAATCAAATTTACTGCTTTACATATACTGTATGCCCTTCTTTAAGTAAATCTGCTGGTGGTCCAGCGGCAGCGTGTCAGCCTTGTAACACCTAGTGTCTAGGGTTCGATTCCCCTGTTAACTTTTTTTTTTTTTTTTTTTTTTTTTTTGTGTGTCTTTACTTAATAGAGTTCACTCCTGTATATTCGAGTACAGTCTGTACAGTACCTATACTCCTGCAGCCCTCACTATTATGGAAAAAATCTTCAGAGGCTGGGAGCGCGGGATTGAAGAGAAGGTGCTGGCAAGAGTCAGGACCTGTAGCCAGAGCTCATTGTCTCAGTGTCTGCAAGTGAGGAATCACGTAGCTCATTTGCATAACAATGCCGTATTTAACACCTCCGTCTTAGATATGTGAAGTGGACTGCTTAATGCTTTGGGGGAGGGGGGGGTTAAATAATTTACAATGCAAATTGTAATATAGCACATGGAGCCTGGAGGGGGTTAATGTACTCACCTAAGTATTATCACACAGTGCATGCTGCAGACATGCGTCTAGCACGCAGAGCTGTCTTTTACTGGCTTGGGGATGTTTAAAGTGTTGCATGCATCCCAATGCTGGCATCTCATTTATTTCTACTGAGACACACAGCCGCTATATCCCAATATGTCATGCGTGCGGGTCCCAGAATGCATGCAGGGTGCGTTCAGGGACCTGCACCAGCATGTCATATTGGGATAAAGTGGTTGTGTGTCTCAGTAGGAATAAATATGATACCAGCATTGTATAATAATAGTATAATTTTGTATTCTCCCAAAAAAAGCCAATAAAAGCTACATTTTAAAGATACCTGTACCTTTGAGTATTTGTGTGTGGTTTTTTTTATTTATGTTTAATGTGTACAGTTTTATTTTGTATTCTCCACAAAAATCTAATAAAAGCTACATTTCTCCACAAAAAGCTAATAACATACAGTATTGTAATGTTGAATTACAATAGAATGATACTTGTGCTGTAGGCATACTCTGCCAGTTGGGGTTTGGAGCTAGTTTACAGGCACCCCCCATGGTGCCAATTCTCTTCCCTCCTTGGCTCTCAAGGTTGCAATGTGAATAGAGTGGGGGGAGGGGAACTGTAATTTAAGCTTGCTGATGGAGCCAGAGCTGTGAGAAAAAGGAAAACAAATTCTGTTACAGTACTGTAGGCAGGCCACAACTGTAGCACTGAAAGGTGTCCCCCTCACCCACACCATCCAACAGCACAGAAAAATGGTACAGTACTGTACAGTACAGATCAGTGCACAATATTCTACTTTACTGAAGTTCAAACAAACACAAAAGGCACTAGTTTTTTTTCACATATAATGTATAGTTTATTTCTGCAGTGTTCACAGCACATTAACTACTGTACATTACATGCTACTGTATTATTTAACATTGTAACTCTTTATTGCAACTTTTTCCAAGGGCATTCTCGAGACATCCGTAGGAATTCATTAACTTTGTCCCTACAAGCTTGAACATTGTCCCCTAGGAATCTTTGGTGGACAAAGTCAAGAATGGTTGCTTTCAAATTTGCAGGGATTCCCGGTTTGTGATTATCCCCATCAAAATTAACCCTCTTGGTCCATTGCTGGTATTGCTCCCATGAGATTAAATGTTTCAAAACAAGCCGGGCCATATTCCCCGGTTTGTTGAGAGAATGCAGCACTATAAGGGCTGTATCCTCTTCGGTTATGACTGGGGGGGCATAGTCTGGCAATGGAGACATTGTCTTTCTACTCCTTGCCACCGACGATACCCTGCTGCCTATAGCGCTTGTCGTTGGGTATGTCAAGGACACTGGCCTTGGATAGCTTCTGGCTGGGGTGGCCATAGAATCCAAGGGTGTGCCAGATGTGAAGGGCATTGGACTTTGATTGCTTCTGGCTGGGGTGGCCATAGAATCCTAGGGTGTGCCCAGATGTGAAGGGCACTGGACTTTGATTGCTTCTGGCTGGGGTGGCCTTAGAATCAAAGGGTGTGCCAGATGTGAAGGGCACTGGACTTTGATACATTGGTGGTGTCAGAGGTGCAGTGAGATGGGTTGAGAGGGACATCCTTCAGTGGCTACAGTTGTGGCCTGCCTACAGTACTGTAACAGAATTTGTTTTCCTTTTTCTCACAGCTCTGGCTCCATCAGCAAAGCTTAAATTACAGTTTCCCCTCCCCCACTCTATTCACATTGCAACCTTGAGAGCCAAAGGAGGGAGGAGAATTGGCACCATGGGGGGTTGCCTGGTAAACTAGCTCCAAACCCCAACTGGCAGAGTATGCCCTACAGCACAAGTATCATTCTATTTGTAATTCAACATTACAATACTGTATGTTATTAGCTTTTTGTGGAGAATGTAGCTTTTATTAGATTTTTGTGGAGAATACAAAATAAAACTGTACACATTAAACATAAATAAAAAAAAACACACAAAATACTCAAAGGTGCAGGTATCTTTAAAATGTAGCTTTTATTGGCTTTTTTTTGGGAGGAGAATACAAAATTATACTATTATTATACAATGCTGGTATCATATTTATTCCTACTGAGACACACAACCACTTTATCCCAATATGACATGCTGGTGCAGGTCCCTGAACGCACCCTGCTTGCATTCTGGGACCCCGCACGCATGACATATGGGATATAGCGAGGCTGTGTGTCTCAGTAGAAATAAATGGGAATGCCAGCATTGGGATGCATGCAACACTTTAAACATCCCCAAGCCAGTAAAAGACAGCTCTGCGTGCTAGACGCTTGTCTGCAGCATGCACTGTGTGAATAAAGCCTAAAGGTGAATTTTTTCAGTCATTCTTATAATCATTATTATCATGATAATCAAACAATACAGGTGCTGTGGCTCAATGCACCTGTACTGTGTGATGATCATAATGATTGGTAATTGTAATATGGCACATGGAGGGGGTTTAATGTATTTTCTGACAGTGGATAATAATTAACCCCTTTGTGCTGCATTTGTGTCAAGGTCTATAAACCCCTTCAGCTGTAGCATAAAAGGGGTTATTTATCACTGATGGTGCCAATGACTGTCATTAATGCGCACACAAAAGGGTTAATTGCCACAGATCAATAATACTTAGGTGAGTACATTAAACCCCCTCCAGGCTCCATGTGCTATATTACAAATTTGCATTGTAATATATTTACCCCCCCCCCCCCCTCCCCCAAAGCATTAAGCAGTCCACTTCACATATCTAAGACGGAGGTGTTAAATATGGCATTGTTATGCAAATGAGCTACGTGATTCCTCACTTGCAGACACTGAGACAATGAGCTCTGGCTACAAGGTCCTGACTCTTGCCAGCACCTTCTCTTCAATCCGCCGCTCCCAGGCCCTCTGAATCATGGACGTACAGACCAGCCGGGACTAGGAAGCTCCTGTCGGGTGGAGATCACTCCGCCTGACAGGGAAGTGAAGCATCACTCGCACCGTTCTGCTGCTACTCTGCAGGTGTGTAGAAGCGGTCTCCTGTGAAGCCCCCACCAGCAGGGAACCAATGACTTTGTGCACTCTTGGCAGTATGCCCTAACTGGGACTTGTAGTCCCCCATCCTCTATGAACCTAGTTCTCCTGTGAAGCCCCCACCAGCAGGGAACCTGCACTATAATGGATTTTGTGCGGTCTTGGCAGCACGCCTGCAAACTTACTTGTGAATTTTCAATTCTATGACCATAATCAGCCAGCACCATGGCATGTTTGTCACATTGTGATAATGCAGCTCACATTAGGACTGCCAGCACCGCTTGTTCATATATTAATAAAAGCAGTATGCCACACTAATCTCCAGCTTTGCAGCTATGCAGGGAAATGATCTAATTAACCTTTTTCTGGAAGTTAACACAAATCAAACACCTTCCAGAATCCCACGTCTCCTCGCCTAATCCCCATCTCCCTGTACTATGGGAGAGAGGAGATGACAGCATCATCCCTTCTCCATATAATCCCATTTTATTCCTCTCACTGCTGCCGGCTTCTTGTTCTAGATAAGGTGCCACCTACACAGCCTGGCGCCCCCAACCACTGCGCTAATCCACCCCACTTGGACTTGTAGTTCCACGCGGCTCTGATCGTATGGGTGGGGAAATAATACAGATCGTATTGTTGACAATAACAAAGACATCACTATTCTAAATAGAAAAGTAGAAACATACTGTAGGTGTAGGAAGAGTCCCTCGGCACATTTGGCGCAAGCAGAGGAGATTTCCAGTGATTATTGCAAAGATTTTTTCCATAATAGTGAGGGCTGAAGGAGTATAGGTACTGTACAGACTGTACTCGAATATACAGGAGTGAACTCTATTAAGTAAAGACACACAAAAAAAAAAAAAAAAGTTAACAGGGGAATCGAACCCTAGACACTAGGTGTTACAATGCTGACACGCTGCCGCTGGACCACCAGCAGTTTTACTTGTTCATATGCCCAAGAAATTGACACACTCTTCTGCAGCCACAGTAGTACTGTAGTGTGACGACAAATAGAAAACAAAGCGTGCATGACACCTAGCGGTGAAAGTGATTTAGGCAGGAATCCAGAGGGAAAAAAAAAATGAATGAGCGACACAGCTCGGTGCTGTCTCACGCGACAGGGCTCACAGAGGGTCAATATCGCCGATGCAAACCCAGTTTTATGCACAATCTCGCGATCACCTACTGTAACTTGTCCAATCTGAAAATTAACTTACAGAAATCGGAAGCGCTTAATGTCTCCATTCCACCGGCTCTAGAAGTCGAACTGGCGGATTCCTTGCCTTTCCGTTGGGCGACAGGTGCCATTAAATATTTAGGCACAATGATTCCCAGGGATTTGCGTGAGCTTTTCTCCAGGAATTTTACTCCACTCTTGAATCGGATCAGAGATGACCTCAAGAGATGGTCCAAAGGCCTATATACGTGGTTTGGCAGGTGCGCCATTTTCAAAATGAACGTCCTCCCACGCTTACTGTATCTGTTTCAGACCCTTCCTATCCACATTCCGGCCAGTTTCTTCTCTGTTGTACACCGGGATCTCTTTAGATTTCTGTGGGCAGGGAAAAATTCGAGACTATCTAGATCCTTATTACATGTGCCGAAGGAAAGGGGGGGCCTGGGGATCCCTGATCTAAGAAAGTATTATGCAGCCTCTATGTTTCAACGTGTGGTAGATTGGTCCCGACACACTCAGTTCAAGCAATGGATCTCAATTGAGCAATTCACATCACGAACTCCTTTGGCCCTCCTTCCATGGACGGATAGGAAGGTCCCTAGTGACCTTTCCTCTCACCCTCTCATAGGTCCTACCTTAGCTCAATTACGTAAGTACCAACAGATATCTACAATCTCCCCTGCACCATCTCCAATGTTCCCTATCCTAGGACATCCGGACTTCCCAGCGGTTTGCTCAGGGGGTCCGTTCGCACAGTGGAGGTTGAGTGGTAGGTGTAGGGCACCATTCTTCAGAACTTCTGGCAGATGGCTCACTTACTCTGAACTATTAGGTCTGACAGACCCCTGTCCTCTAGGTCCATGGAGATCAAGGCAGCTACATCATTTCCTTTCTTCTATTCCATCCACTCAGGGATATGATAGGGCACTCACTTCTTTTGAAAAAATATGTATAGGTTCCGGCCTATATCGGCACTCTCTCTCAGAATTATACAAGGCATTGGTAACGCCGGGTTCGGACTATCTCCCACCTTACTCAGCAACATGGGCTCAGGACTTGCACAGGGATATTTCCTCCGACCAGTGGCTTAGAATTTTCCAGTTTACTCATAAATCATCCATTGCAAGTAAATATCAGGAGGCCAGTTACAAATTACTATCGAGGTGGTATTATGTTCCTACCCGTCTCCAAAAAATGTTTCCGTTGGCTTCTCCTCTATGTTGGAGATGTGACGCCTACCAAGGTTCCCTCCTGCATATTTTTTGGCAATGTGACAAAGTTAAACCCCTTCTGGGAGGCTGTCCAGAAAGGCCCTGGCCTCAATTTTTCCCTTTTCTATCCCTAACACACCAGAGTTTTCATTACTCTTTCTTTTCGGACTTGCCGTTGATATTACTTCGACGATCTTGTCTACGATATCTGGTTATATAGCAGCTAGAGCTTGTGTCCCTGCGAAGGTGGAAGGTCTGGTTCGTCCTCCCTCCGTGGGAATGTTGGATTCAGAAGGTTGAAGAGATTCGGAGAATGGAGGAACTCACAGCATCTCTGAAAGGTGGGTAACAGAGCTTTTGTTGCTATGTGGTCTCCTTGGTTCAACTTTCTGGGACTCCGCGGAGTATCGGAATTTGCTGTCTTGAGAGTCTAGACCGGACCACTCTATTGTACACTTTATTTCTCCCCCCCCTGCTCCCTTAAATCTTTCCCCCTCAATTCTCCTTTTGTATCCTTGTCTTGTGGCCCCCCTCCTCATACATGTCATTGTCTGTCGAATTTTCTTTTATTTTCATGCCATGGCTACATCTTCCATGGTCTTTTTTTTGTACTTTTGTATGGATTTTGTTGATGAATCGAGGTGCCTTATTGTCCACCATAGGATGAATATCAAACACAGACTTATGTGTTGTAATTGTATGTGAATTGTTGGATTATGCTTCATGATATCAGTCGGCATGGATCCGACTATTATTTCTAAAGTATGTGATTCAACATGCAATAATGCTGTTATTTTTGCAAAATAAGAAATAAAGAATTAAAAAAAAAAGAAAGAATGGGGAATCTGGAACTTTCTCTGTAGTTGCTGCAAAGTCTTGCATACACCCTCATCATATAAACTCAGCCAGTGTCTGCACCCCGTATCTATCCCATGATTCGGCACCCTCAAGGCCATCAGATGCGGCAACATGAGATTATCCCAAAGCGGAGTTGCATCTGGTAAGTCTACATACGAATTGAATTTGGCTGCTTTCCATACTTGGTTAGCCAATCTATGAGCAGGAAGTAACCTCCTGGGGACTAAACTCGGAGACTCCAGCACAGGCCATAGAGTAGAAAGATTAAGATATTCCCTGAACCAATATTCCGGTCCTGGTAGTTCTCCCTGTCTAACCCATGCAGCCACATACTTCAACAGACCTGCCAGATAATATATAAAAAAAATCAGGTAAAGCCATTCCCCCCCCTTGTCTTAAACCTCTGTAGTACTTTCTGTGAAAGCTTACTCCTAGCTTTGCCCCACACAAAAGCCGTAACCAGGGAATGCAGCCTATCAAAAAAGGCCTTTGGTACCGGGGAGCATGCGTGCAACCGGAGATACAGACCCTTGGGAAGCAAAATCATTTTTACTAAATTCAGTCTCCCCATCACTGAAATCGGCAATGCCTTCCATGTTTTAAATTTATCAATGAATACGGATTCCATTGGTTCTATATTTCTCGCCACAGAGACGCAAGGGTCCTTTATGATCACAATACCAAGATATTTAAACTGGTCTACTACCGCTAAATTATGTATACACTTCGGCCATCCATGATCCCAAAGAGGCATAATATCTGATTTCGTCCAGTTTATGAGCAAGCCCGAGTATGTGCCAAATTTCTCTATTACCTCAATTGCACTGGGGAGGGTCTGCTCAGGCTCGTCCATAAACAGAAGGAGATCATCTGCGTACAGACCTATTTTCTCCTCTCTATCTCCCTTAGAAATCCCCTTGAAGGACCCATCCTGTCTGATCCGCAACGCTAAATGCTCAATTACCACCGCAAACAAGAGGGGGGAAAGGGGGCAGCCCTGTCTGGTGCCTCTATGCAAAGTAAATAAATCCGATAGGGTACCATTCACTAGTATATTTGCCTTAGGTCTATGGTACAGAATCTCTACCCACCGTATGAACCCCGGCCCAAACCCAAATTCCCTCAGGATCCGCAACAGGAAAGGCCACTCCACAGAGTCAAAGGCCTTGGCCGTGTCAAGTGACGCCAAAGCCCATTCACGACCCTCCGCTACTCCTACCTGAGCAATGACCTGGGCTCTCCTGATATTGTCAGAGGTGGTCCTCCCCGGCATGAACCCTGCCTGATCCTGATGAACTATGGACGTAATTACTTTATTTAAACGGAAAGCTAACAGCCTAGTCAGAATTTTGTAGTCTAAATTAAGCAATGAAATCGGCCTGTAAGAGCCACACGCCGTTGGATCCTTATCCGGCTTTAATATAACAACAATAGTTGCATCATACAAGGTCTCAGGTAGCTGATGGCCCCGATATGACGCAGAGTACAGCCTAAGGAGTTGGGGACTAAGAATTTCACTGTACCTGGAATAAACCTCAATCGGAATCCCATCCGGGCCCGGTGCCTTCCCAGTTGGTATATCATGAATGGCTAACTGGATTTCTTCCAGGCAGATTTTTCTATTTTAATGGTAGTTTCAGTAGTTATCCTTAATTGTTTGGCCCTTTGATTTGTAAGCCTTCTACTGTTGCGTTACTATTTCACTGCTACTGTTTGGCCCAATGCAGCCAAGTAATGTGTCTGAAATATAGTAAATTATTCAAATTGAACTGTGGAATTTTTTTTTTCAAGATCATGCAAAGGAGAACCATCATGGACCACTTATTAGCCCTTGTAATATGACAAGTATTGAGTATTATTATTTTCATAAAATGGTGTTCATGTTTAATATTTGCGAATGTGCACTATTCATCGTATATTGTCAAGAATTTGATTGGAATATAGATAGAATAAAAGTGTTTTTGTTTAATACATTCATGTGGTTTTAAGCTTCATTCACCAAAATAATTTATTTTATTTTATTTTAAAAATTTTAATTTTGCTTTAATTGGGTTGTTGGCGTCCATGTTGTGGTTCTTACTTTAGCAAGGTGGGGACCGCATGTGGGCTTCCATTTTCAAAAGGTTTTGTGCACTTAACATTGTACAAGACTGATTGATAAACCTAATAAAAGTTTTTTGTTTTATTTATTATTTTAATACGGACTTAGGTTCTAACATGGTGTTGTCGGTTGTCCTGGAAAGGATGCCTGGCTTCCGTGTTGACCTCTCTACATGGTTGGGTGTTACTGGCGTTATACTCATCCGTGTGGTAATCCGGTTTTGGTAATGGAGCGTTATTGCCACATGTATATAGAGATATATACATTTATATGTAATCTTACTTCTTGACAATTATATAATGATTATTTTCACATGCAAGTGTAATATAATTCCAGAATGTAATCTTTCAAAATTAACTGCTGACAGTATAATAATCTTGAAGCCATGTCACCATTTTGTGAGTGATTCTACTCATTGCATCACATGTTGATGTCTTTATTGACGAAGCTATGCTCCGACATGTCCAGTTAAACAAACGGACACTATATCAGATTCATGATAGTTATTTCTTTGTTGACTCGTCAATTGTTTATTTTTTATTTTTTTCAGACACATTTGATCTTTACAATTTTAAAAAATAATGGAACTAATATAACTTAAGACAATTTTACTATGCAATATTGTATTATTGAGGTTGATATTTGGATCACAGTATGGATAGTTGGATAATTTATTTTATAATAAGATACTTTTTTAAAAGTATCAATTTATTTTTTGTTAAAATTTGGTTGATACTCTATATATAATACATTTTGAATGTAGATTTGTATTTTGTAATCTAAAGCTTTGTTCAATAATACATTTGAAAGGTAATAGTGTGTTCACACAAAGGTTAATTAATGTGCGTTAAACAATAATTTTCTATTATAAATTACGTTGTTTTTTTAGATAAATGATTTATTGTACAATGTTATATTGGCCTTTTCAATAACATTTAATAATAATGAACTGTTATAATTTTTTTGTTCTAAATATTTTATTTTTGTTGGACAACAGTGTATATATAAGCGATGAATACACATGCTGTAGTTGGGTGTTCAATCTTTTTTTTAATACTTTTATAATCGGTCTTCCACAGCCCCATCTGTTACAAAATTTTGTCTGCTGCAATATAATAACCTGACACTCTCTATTACTGCTTAGTTATGCCAAACTTTGTGTAGTAATTAGAATGCTACTTTAACTTACCAACTGCATGCTGATCTTGGCCTGATACTTCAGAGTACTATGTAGTCATTATACTCCACCGTTAGCAATGACTGCTTCTATTGTCCTGATCATTGAGAGTTATGTGTAGGCCGTATTATCCACTGTTAATATCTGCCTACTGCGGATTCTGATGCTGTCTGTTCTGATCACGGCGAGTTAGCATTCAGCCTTTTGAGAATCCACATTACCTGCTGCTGCCTGTCCTCCTGAGTTAGGATGAGATATGTTTATGTTTTATAACTCGACTTTTAATATCTAACCAGCTGCAGATGCTGTCTGTCATGATCATACAGAGTTATGTCAAGCTAGTTGTTTGTCCTTTGGTAGCTATGTGAAGTCCTTATACAACACGTCAGCTGTCCTGATAAAGTTGATTTTTCAATTTACTAATCAAACCTAAAATGTAACTTTACCTACTGCTGCTGTCCAGAGGAAGCTGACTTGTATGCCTCAGAATATAACGTTAGCTCTTACCTGTTTGCTGCTGTACCTGATCAAGTTGATTTGTTATGTATATACCTCATGATACAACACTATAAATACCTGCTGCTGCTGTACATTTAAAGGTGACTTGTAGCCCTCAGGAATACGTTAGCTCTACCTGCTGCTTGCTGTCTTGATCAAGTTGATTTGTTATGTATATGCCTCATAATACAACACTACCTGCTGCTGCTGTCATGAAAAAAATTATTTATGTGTAGGCCTTATACTACACTGTTAATATGTACCTACTGCTGTTGTCTGTCCGAACCCTGCTGACTTTGAACGTGGACTAAAGGCTCCTTTACTGAAAGTCTGCAGTTAAAAATTATACAAAAACATAACCTTATAGAAAAATAAGTATGGCATCAATATAACTGAAGAAACTTAAAAAAAAAAAAAATAAAAAAATTATAATAGTTTAAGGCAAGTTTTGCAGTTCTTCCTGCAGGCCTGTAAGTTCCTTCAGGTCCTCTCCATATTGGTCATGGAATTCTGAAGCATTTTCTGGGATTTCCGTATGTGGGCTCTGAATTCCATGACTGTTTTTCTGATGCCTCTGTTTCATTTTTGCAATTTTCGTTGCCAATTTTTTTGATTACTGTTATGAAACACAAAAAATAATATATCAATTAACAATAAGAGTCATTTATTGAATTTTGTGTAGTATGTAGTTAAGTGCACATAATTTGAGTGTCATTTTTAAAGTATACCATAATAATGTAGTTATTATTAGATTATTTAGTGACATTTTAGTATGTTTTAAATTAAATTTGTTGTGTTATATAATATTAGTTTATGTAGATTTTCTGGGGTGATTGGCGGCCATTTTGTGGCTTGCTTGTAAGCCAGCACAAGCTGCCACCAAGTACATTTAACCATCAATAGTGTGGTTATTTTTTGCTATATCCTACATCAGGGTCAAGCTGTCACCAAGTGCATTTAACCATCAATAGTGTGGTTATTTTTTGGCCATATACTACATCAGGGGCAAGTTGAGCCTGTCACCCAGCGCTTTAAAAAATAGGCCTCACATTTATATTAATCAAAATCTGTACTACTTTAGCTGGTCAAGTTATTTTTAGCGACCGTAAAAGCACAGTTTTTGTTCTGGGTTGAAAAACAATTCC
The DNA here is from genome assembly GCF_905171765.1 of Bufo bufo. Taxonomy (NCBI): domain Eukaryota; kingdom Metazoa; phylum Chordata; class Amphibia; order Anura; family Bufonidae; genus Bufo; species Bufo bufo. Next base: position 265,164,371 of record NC_053393.1, read on the forward strand.
CAAATTTGCAATTCTCAAAATTAGTGGTTTCTGCTGTATCAGGCCTACTTTAAATCTATCCCTAAAAGGGTATATTATATTCAAGGTGCTGATAGGGTCATTCTGAAAAACTTAAGGGTATACCTGTCACACAGCGCCCAAAAAATAGGCCTCACATTTATATTCAGCTAAATCTGTCATTACTGCTGTGCCTGTATTAGTGTAATACGGTACCTAAATAGATAGCCAGACAGTGTTAGGTGTCTGTAAAAAAAGGCCTGAATTTGAATTCAATACATTGGCCCGAATAATATTTTTCTTATTGTGGTGAACGGTAACAATGAGGAAAACATCTAGTAAGGGACGCGGACATGGTCGTGGTGGTGTTAGTGGACCCTCTGGTGCCTGGGAGAGGACGTGGCCCATTCCTGCCCACAAGCCAAACGTCCTAGTGAACCAACTACCTCAGGTCCCAGTAGCCAGCAGAATTTACAGGGATATTTGGTGGGGCCCAATGCCGTTCTAAGGATGGTAAGGCCTGAGCAGGTACAGGCATTAGTCAATTGGGGTGACCGACAGTGGAAACAGCACGTTCACATTATCTCCCCACCCAGTCTTCTGCAGAAAGCGCACAGATGGCGCATGAAAACCAAGCCCATCAGTCTGTCACATCACCCCCATGCATATCAGCCTGCTGTGCGACCAAAGTTAAGGGTTTTGTGCACAACTGTTTGTAAATATACATATTCTGTGTAATAGGTTTAAGATTTTTTTAAGATTTAAACACTACAATGTTTTCAAATAAAATAGTTTGTAATTTATAATTTGTTCAAATTATTTTGATTTTTTTAACATTTTAATAGATTACCGTTGGACAATTAAATCGTTAACAGACTTTATAGAATAAATTTTGATTAAATAGAGGGTGTGTGGTTTCTGAAATGGGGTTATTTATTTGTCGCTGACACTATGTAGGCCACAAAAAGTGACTGCATAACCAAACTGTTATTGAATTATATTTCAGTTAATAAATTATCTAAACATGATATATGCATATGGCGATTGTAAACTTATACATTTATTTAATCTCTATTAATCTATATTGTAGCATCAAGTGATATTTTTATTTTGATTATATAATTTTATTTCTAATATTTTTTTAGATTAGTTACTTTTTGAACAAAGATGCCATTAAAATTTGGACTAAATTTTACCACTGTCATGAAGTACAATGTGTAATGATAAGATAGAACTATGCCCGTGAAAAGTAAACTCTTTTTAAAGTTATTAGCACAAAAATAGATACCTTTTAATATTTAAGAATTTTTTTTAATTAGCGTTAAAGTAAAAATGGGCATGGGGTACTGAGGGTTAATGTTTATAAATATGTGATGTATACATAATTACAATGATGTGTGCACATATTTACCCTCCTGGTGCGGGGTGGTGACCAACGCCTGATCGTCTTCCTCAGGAGCTGGGGTGGGCATATCCTCCTCAGCAGGAGCTGGCCCGGGTTCGGCAGATGCCACCTCCACAACAATCCCCACATCAGGTGGGTTGGTGGCACCTCTAAAACTGTGGGAGGGGCCCGCCTGTTCATCCTCCTCCTCCTCCTCCCCTGCGGAGACCTCCACCAGATCGAAATCCGCCGTGGTTACACGGCGGCGGACCTTTGGCACTGGAAGACCTGTAATCACACAACATTTGGATTTAGGCTCAATTTAAACGTACGTAATGTGTTTTTCTTATCCACCCACACAAAAAAAAAAAAAGGACACCGGCAATGTGCGTGACGCATTTTGAAGACCGCACGTCAATGGCAATAATATAATATGACTATTCTTGGCCTCAATTTAGGACAATAATACAAGGATTATTAATATATATCATCCAAAATACAGCAAAAAGTATTTGTTAAAAGGTGTAAATATTATATTTAATGTTCACGTTATAAGATCGGATTGTATTGCGATTGTGGGTGGGGTCTGATCAATCGGACATTGGCCAGCTGAGCTGATATGTACCTGTCTAGTGAAGTGACGGTACGGTATGGGGTGTACAGCTGGTTCGCCTCCCCGTGGTGCACCCTGGGTAACGCTAAATGAACCAGCAAATAATGGCAGGAAGAAATTTTTAGTTTTTCTCCAGACCAATAAGACATAAACTCTAATAAATAGACTATGTGTTTGTATGTGGTATACAGTGTGTGGTAGGAAAATGTATATGCAATGTGCATGTGCTTGATATTTCTTTGCTGCCCATACATACATACATACTTGCTAAATAAAAAGTGCTGTGATGGCAAAACAATACTTATTACAACAATGATGAATATCTAATCAGACATAATAAAAGATGAAGTTATATTTAGTGCAAAAACATATTCGTTCTTTTTTTTTAAAGAACTGAAATGTGGACCCAGAAGTGCGGGTACGCTTTTCTGGAGACGGGACGCACATCGTGCGGCCCCCTTAGAGATGAATGGGTCCTCAAGTCAGTTCAGAAAAATAAATTATGAAATTGAGCACTTGTGAATGGGCCCTTAGAGAAACAACTCAGAACTAATAATAAATGCTAAGTAAGGCTATTTTCACAATAGCAGCAGAGAGCTCTGGAACCTCGGATCCGTCCTGCCGCTAGTGTACGCGTGGCTCAGGAATACCGCTCCGGACCCATTGACTGTAGTGGGAACGGGGCGTCATACCAAGGCTACAACGATAAACCATGCTGAGAGGTGCACAGAATAAAACTAGAACATGTCGGCATGGTTTGCAGATGTTCATGCCCAGGAATAACGCCACGATCCCTTGAAAGTCAATCGTGATGGAGCTGTAGTATGAGGCCACACGTACACTAGCGGCAGGACGGATCCGACAAGCTGTTCACATGAGGGAACAGCCTGGCGACGTCCATGCCGCTATTGTGAAACTAACCTAAGTGGGGGATGTATGTAATGTAATGATGGATGGGGACTTTTATTGTAAGGCTCCTTTCACACGAGCAAGTTTTCCGCGCGGGTGCAATGCGTTACGTGAAAGAATAGCACCCACACTGAATCCTGACCCATTCATTTCAATGGGTCTGTGTACATGAGCGTTGTTTTTGACGTATCAGTTCTGCGTTGCATGAAAATCGCAGCATGTTCTATATTCTGCGTTTTTCAAGCAGCCCTGGCCCCATAGAAGTGAATGGGGCTGCGTAAAAAAACGCATTGCATCCGCAAGCAAGTGGGGGTGTGATCCGTTTTTCAGTGATGGTTGCTAAGAGATGTTGTGTCTAAACCCGAAGTTTTTTATCACGCGCGTGAAAAACGCATCAAAACACATTGCACCCGCGTGTAAAAAAAACTGAATGCAATCGCAGATTAAACTGAGTCAACTTTATTGCAAAATAGTGCGAGATTCACTGAACACACCCTGGACGTATCTGGACCTAATCTGTCCGTGTGAAAGGGGCCTAAGGGCTGTTTCACACGAGCGGATGCCGTGCGTGACATCCGCTCCGTGAATGACAGCCAAGACCCGATGCGGACAGCAGAAGCACGGAGCATTAACATGACTGATAATGCTCCGTGCCTCTCTGTGATCTCTTTACTACGAAATCACAGTGAGATAAAGTTGTCACTGTGATTTTGTAGTATAGAGATCACAGAGAGGCACGGAGCATTATCAGTCATGTTAATGCTCCGTGCTTCTGCTGTCCGCATCGGGTCTTGGCTGTCATTCACGGAGCGGATGTCACGCACGGCATCTGCTCGTGTGAAACAGCCCTAATACAGATTGATGATTGCTGTTTATCTAGATATACACACACACATATATTTATTATTATGTGTGTGTGCAAAGTACAAAATCAGCCGGTTACATCATACATCACTACCGCGCTGTGTGGATAAATATATATATATATACACTCACAGCGAGGGAGAGATGTATGAGGTAAAGGGATGATTTGCTATGTTTCACAACAGATAAAAAGAAGTAATAATTTGTAACGGGTGATAAAAAAAAAAAAGTACCAGGGCAGACTCTGCGACTGATCTCATCGACCCAGTCCGGGTGCCTCCGCTTCAGATCAGACCACTTCTTAACTATTTGCAACTCGTCGTGGGTCCGTCCAAATTTTTTTTCCAAAACCTTGACGACCCCCACGACGATTGCCCTCTTCTCAGCCTGCTTCCGGGTCCGATCATATCCCTTCTTCAACATGCGCTGCAGGATAAAGATGCAAACATGTATTACAAAATTTAGGAAATACAAGGATTATTAATAAATATCATCCAAAACACAGCAAAAAGTATTTGTTAGAAGGTGGAAATATTATATTTAATGTTCACGTTAAAAGATCTGATTGTATTGCGATTGTATGTGGGTGGGGTCTGAGCAATCGGATATTGGCCGGCTGAGCTGATATGTACCTGTCTAATAAGTGACGGTACGATATGGGGTGTACAGCTGGTTCGCCTCCCCGTGGTGCACCCTGGGTAACGCTAAATGAACCAGCAAATAATGGCAGGAAGAAATTTTCAATTCTTCTCCAGACCAATAAGACATGGGGCCAGATTTATCATTAGCTCAAGTCAGAATAATGGAGTGAAAAAGTTGCAAGAAAATGCGCAAACGCTAAAACTGCGCAGTGGGCATGTTTTCTTATGTAGATGAATATCTAGACAGATTTACTATTGGGACTATTAAAAAAGTTGCAAAAAAAATGCGCTAGTTCACTCCAGTGAGGACCATGCTTATCTTATGAGAGTTTTTAACCACTTTCCGTCCGCCCATAGGATATAAACGTCCTATAGGTGGACCTCTATTTCTGAAACCACGTTTTAAAACGTCCGTTCAGAAAGTGCAGCTGCTGATCGGGTTGCCCGCTGTCAGTGACAGCAGGGCAACCCAGAGAGAAGGCAGGGACAGTGCCCAGGTGTCCTTGCCTTCCGGATCGCTGCAGACACAGCGATCACCGAGCGCTGTGTCTGCAGAGAAGGAAGCGCTGTGCGCTTTCTGTTCCGGCCCGGCGGTCATGTGACCGCAGGGACCGGAGAGTGCAGGAGCTGTGTGAGGTCTCTCAGAGACCTTGATCAGCCCTGCTCTGAGGCTGTACAGCGCTGTATACTGCTGTACAGCCTCTCTGGGGGAGTGTATTTGTCCTGTAACTGGGGCTACTATGTCAGCCCTGCACTGAGGCTGTACAGCCTCTCTGGGGGGTGCATTTCTTCTGTAACTGGGGCTACTATGTCAGCTCCAGTTACAGGAGAAATCAACATTGAAAAAAAAAATAAAAAGTTAAGTAAATGTCCCCCAGAGGTCTTGTATGACCTTATGGGGGACGAAAAGTGTAAAATTAAAAATAAATAAATAAAGGGTTGAAAAAATAAAATAAAAAAAAGTTTCACATGTAAAAAAAAAAAAAAAAAAGGCCCCAAATAAGGAATACATTTTTTTTTTTTTAAATAGAAAAAATAAAATAAAATAGACATATTTTGTATTGCCGCGTCCGTAAAAACCAGCTCTATAAAAATATCACATGACCTAACCCCTCGGGTGAACACCGTAAAAAAAAAAAAAAAAAAAACTGTGTCAAAAAAAAATATTTATGTCAACTTGCATCACAAAAGGTGCAACACCAAGTGATCAAAAACGCGTATGTCCCACAAAATGGTACCAATAAAACAGTCACCTTATACCGCAAAAAATGAGCCCCTACATAAGAAAATCTCTCAAAAAATAAAAAAACTATAGCTCTTAGAACATGAGACACTAAAACATCATTTTTTGGGTTTCAAAAATGCTATTATTGTGTTAAAGTGAAACAAATAAAAAAAAAGTATACATATTAGGTATTGCCGCGTCCGTAAAAACCAGCTCTATAAAAATATCACATGAGCTAACCCCTCAGATGAACACCGTAAAAAACAAAAAAAATAATGTGTCAAAAAAAACTATTTTTGTCACCTTGCATCACAAAAGGTGCAACACCAAGTGATCAAAAACGCGTATGTCCCACAAAATGGTACCAATAAAACCGTCACCTCATCCCGCAAAAAATGAGCCCCTACATAAGAAAATCTCTCTCAAAAAAAAAAAATATAGCTCTTAGAACATGGAGACAATAAAACATCATTTTTGCTGTCCATACATACATACATACATCTTACAAAATGCTGTGATGTCAAAACAATACTTATTACAACAATGATGATTATCTAATCAGACATGATTAAAAATAAAGTTAGATTTAGTGCGCATATATATCCGCATAACTGCGCATGCGCGAATATAGTATTAAACATACTATTGCTTATTGCTTAATAATTACTATACTATACAGATATGGTGCGAACATGCGTTCAAAATGTTATGACATGAAGTTTTGTACTTACGGTTAGCAGGAGTTCATCCTCTTCGTCATGAAATTTTGTGCCCACCATTATCTCTTCTCAGGAAGATTCACTCTTAAAATGGAGCTGACGTACTTGCGATAAACCACGCCTATAATGCGCGCGCGCACGTGCGCGCGCACAATCACAACACACTAACAGGTGGTGTATGTAGCGAATAAGCGACTATATCGAATAGGCAAATTATCTAACAGGCAGCGGTTAGGCGAATATTTGAATATTTGAAAAATGCTATTGACCCTGACGTACTTGCGATAAACCACGCCTATAATGCGCGCACGTGCGCGCGAACAATAGCATCACATTATTTTAAGTGGTTATGTAGCGAATAAACGAATATAGCGAATAAGCGAATTATCCAGCCAGCTAATAGGCGAATTTTTGAAAAATGCTATTAACCCTGCCGCATTAGTTAAAATATACCATCGGAACTGAGTTTTCACGAACGTATGGAAAACTTAGATCCGATGGTATATTCTAACAACACAGTGAAGTGACGCCTGTAGGATTAGTTAAATGTATCTCATAATATGTATTATCGAATTATCGCATATGCGAAATAATAACGAATTCGAATATTCGCGAATATTTTTCGAATATTCTTTCGATTATTCGCGAAATTTCGCGAATTCGAATATGGGACATGCCGCTCAACACTACTTGGTTGTGCAGGGAAGGGATGGCACACCTGGAAAAGTTTTGGCGGCTGGGCTCAACGTACTGTGGGACAGACACCACCATAAGGCTTTCAAAACTTTCTGTGGGAAAGCTGAACGTTTCCGTGGGACATTGTGGAGATTCTTGGTGACCCAGATGTCACTCCAGAGGTGGATGAAGAGGCCGAGACTGCAGCAGAAGAGGCAGCAGGAGGAGCCAGAGACCTTTCTTGGTTTTTGAGTTGTCTACTCTACTGCAGCTCGCGCTTTGCACTTATATGTCTGGTCATGCTCAGGTTGAGAACGTTTATGCCTCGCTTCAAGCTCTGTTTGCACAGCGTGCAAACCACTCGTGTCTTGTCATCAGCACATTGTCTGAAGAACTGCCACACCAGGGAACCTCTTGGAGCTGGCTTTGGTGTGCTCGGTCCCTTGCTGCGTTGGGCAGTAGAGATGTCGCGAACATAAAATTTTCCATTCGCTAACAGCTAACGCAAATTTCCGCAAATGTTCACGAACGGGCAAACCGGGCGAACCTCCATAGACTTCAATAGGCAGGCGAATTTTAAAACACACAGGGACTCTTTCTGGCCACAATAGTGATGGAAAAGTTGTTTCAAGGGGACTAACACCTGGACTGTGGCATGCCGGAGGGGGATCCATGGCAAAACTCCCATGGAAAATTACGTAGTTCACGCAGAGTCAGGTTTTTATCCTTAAAGGGCATAAATCACCTAACATTCCTAAATTGTTTGGAATAACGTGCTTTAAAACATCCAGTGTGTGTATACGATCAGGTATGATGTTGTATCGATCAGGTAGTGTAAGGGTTACGCCCGCTTCACAGTGACAGACCAAACTCTGACAGACCAAACTCCCCGTTTAACGCACCGCAAACAACCGCAAACAGTCCATTTGCACAACCGCAAACTCCCCATTTGCACGAGGTTGGATACCAAGCTAGCAGTGTCCCGTTCCTTGTCCTCACTGACGTCATTGAAGGTCTCTTCCTCCACCTAGCCACGTACAACACCAAGGGTCCCCGAAAGGTGACAAGCCCCCTGGGACGCCTGCTGTGGTTGGTCTTCCACCTCCTCAAAGCCACCTTCCTCCTCTGACTCCTCTTCTTCAGACTCCTCTCTCTGCGTTGCCGCAGGTCCAGCAATCGACGACCACAAGGCTGCTTCTGGTGGTGATGGTGACCACAACTCTTCCTCTTCATGCTCATCTATGGCCTGATCCAGCACTCTTCGCAGGGCACGCTCCAGAAAAAACGCATATGGGATGAGGTCGATGATGTTGCCTTGGGTTTGACTGACCAGGTTTGTCACCTCCGCAAAAGGACGCATGAGCCTACAGCCATTGTGCATGAGCGTTCAGTAACGCAGCCAAAAAATACCCAGCTCCGCAGAGGCTGTCTTCTTTAAATTAAAAAAATCAGTTCTTACCAGTTTAATTTCTGTTTTGTCCCCTATCAGGGGCCAGGGTATGGAATAGATTTTAGGAACCGGGAGATGGAAAAAGATGGTTGGTCGGTCCACTTACTTCCAATTTGGGGCAATGCGCGTGCGCCGTGCAATGTACTGTGTCACCCTATATGAGTGGTGTGTTAAGTAGTATTATTCTTATCAGTTTAATCCCTGTTACATCCCCTATCAGGGGACGTGTATCGAATAGCTTTTAGAGAGAAGTCACGCAAGTCATCCGGCATGCAGAGATTAAATACAGCAGCGTGTGGACCATTTTTAGCCCAAGGCATCTCATCAGGCCTTTTTTAGTCAAATGCATCCCCCACTGTTAGTCCCTTCGGGATCCATGCCTCATTCATCTTTATAAAGGTGAGGTAATCTAGACTTTTTTGACCTAGGCGACTTCTCTTCTCAGTGACAATACCTCCTGCTGCACTGAAGGTCCTTTCTGACAGGACACTTGAAGCGGGGCAGGCCAGAAGTTCTATTGCAAATTGGGATAGCTCAGGCCACAGGTCAAGCCTGCACACCCAGTAGTCAAGGAGTTCATCGATCCTCAGAGTGTCGATCTCTGCAGTTAAGGCGAGGTAGTCTGCTACCTGTCAGTCGAGTCGTTCTCTGAGGGTGGACCCCGAAGGGCTGTGGCGATGCGTAGGACTTAAAAAGCTCTGCATGTCCTCCATCAACAACACGTCTGTAAAGTGTCCTGTCCTTGCCGGCGTGGTCGTGGTAGGAGGAGGATTACTTTCACCTCTTCCCCTGTTAGATTCCCGTTGTGCTGTGACATCAGCCTTATACGCTGTGTAAAGCATACTTTTTAACTTCCTCAGACTCCTCTTCCAGCGTTGCCGCAGGTCCAGCAAGCGATGCTGATAAGGCTGTTTCTGGTGGTGATGGTGACCACAACTCTTCCTCTTCCTCTTCACGCTCATCTACTGCATGATCCAGCACTCTTCGCAGGGCACGCTCCAGGAAGAAAACAAATGGGATGATATCACTAATGGTGCCTTCGGTGCGACTGACTAGGTTTGTCACCTCCTCAAAAGGACGCATGAGCCTACAGGCATTGCGCATGAGCGTCCAGTAACGTGGCAAAAAAATACCCAGCTCCGCAGAGGCTGTCCTAGCACCCCAGTCATACAAATACTCGTTGATGGCTTTTTCTTGTTGGAGAAGGCGGTCGAACATTAGGAGTGCTGAATTCCAACGTGTCGGGCTGTCGCAAATCAAGCGCCTCACTGGCATGTTGTTTCGCCGCTGAATATCGGAAAAGTGTGCCATGGCCGTGTAGGAATGCCTGAAATGGACACACACCTTCCTGGCCTGCTTGAGGACGTCCTGTAAGCCTGGGTACTTATGCACAAAGCGTTGTACGATCAGATTCAACACATGTGCCATGCACGGCACATGTGTCAACTTGCCCAAATTCAATGCCGCCAACAAATTGCTTCCGTTGTCACACACCACTTTGCCGATCTCCAGTTGGTGCGGGGTCAGCCACTGATCCACCTGTGCATTCAGGGCGGACAGGAGTGCTGGTCCGGTGTCACTCTCTGCTTTCAGGCAAGTCAACCCCAAGACGGCGTGACACTCTCATATCCGGGATGTGGAATAGCCCCTGGGGAGCTGGGGGGTGCAGTTGATGTGGAGCAAGACGCAGCAGCAGAAGAGGACTCAGCCGAGGAGGTTAGCGAAGAGGATGGAGTAGGAGGAGTAGAGGAGGTGGCAGCAGGCCTGCCTGCAAGTCGTGGCGGTGTCACCAACTCCTCTGCAGAGCCACGCATTCCATGCTTGGCAGCCGTCAGCAGGTTTACCCAATGCTCAGTGTACGTGATATACCTGCCCCGACCGTGCTTTGCAGACCAGGTATCAGTGGTCAGATGGACCCTTGCCCCAACACTGTATGCCAGACATGCCATGACTTCCTTTTCCACAATAGAGTACAGGTTGGGGATTGCCTTTTGTGAAAAAAAAATTCGGCCGGGTACCTTCCATCACTCATTTCTTCCAACTGATGTGTAAATAACTCCTCTGACAGATCAAGTGAAGCGGCTGTGGTGCTAGTGTTGGTGGTGGTGGTGGGCGGGCGAGTGGTAACTTGAGAGGTGCCCGAAGCTGAGCTGGAGGAGGATGGTGAGTCAAGGTTCTGAGCAGAAGCTGTAAAAGATTGGGTGTGTAAGCCAGTCAACTATGTCCTCAGAATTTTTCAAGTTCAGGGTACGTGGCCTCTGAACACTGGCCAATATTCTAGGGCCAAAGGAAATCACAGCAACACGACCACGGCGGCCCCTGCTGGGTGGCCTGCCTCTCTCTGTCATTTTTTTTTTTAGATTAGTGGTACTATGCGTGCAAGGTACTGTGCCACCCTATATGAGTGTGGGCCTGACACTCACTGGCAGGCAACTTCAGTTATATTACAGAGGAAAAATGAAAAGACTTTTTTTATATGCAAGGTGCTGTGCCACCCTATATGAGTGGTAGGCAGTGGGCACAGTACAGTCTGTGGGCCTGACACTCACTGGCAGGCAACTGCAATTATATTACAGAGGAAAAATTAAATGACTTTTTTATCTGCAAGGTGCTGTGCCACCCTATATAAGTGGTGGGTAGTGGGCACAGTACAGTCAGTGAGCCTGACACACACTGGCAGGCCACTGTAATTACATTAAAGGATAAAAATTTAATGACTTTTTTATCTGCAAGGTACTGTGCCACCCTATATGAGTGGTGGGCACTGGCAGTGGGCACAGTACAGTCTGTGGGCCTGACACACACTGGCAGGCAACTGCAATTATATTAAAGGGTAAAAATTAAATTACTTTTTTATCTGCAAGGTACTGTGCCACCCGATATGAGTGGTGTTCACAAAGTACAGTCTGTGGGCCTGTGGCCTCTCACACACGGGCAGGCAACTGCAATATATATATATATATATATATATATATATATATAAAAAAAATAAAAAAAACAGACTGATGTACCAGCCCTATAAAGGGCTTTTTGGGGTGCTGTCAGGACGCTGTCCTGACAGCAGATGAGTCTTTGAGGACTGGAGTGGACACAGAACACTGGCCTAGCTAACGATTTCTCTATTAATTCAGAAGCAGCAGCACTCTCCCTGCTCTAACTAACACTGCAGCTTCAGAATGAATCTAAGATGGATGCTGTCCTTGCTTTTTGATAGGAGGTGGGAGGGTCTGGGAGGGAGAGTATGCTGATTGGCTGTAATGTGTCTGCTGACTGTGAGGTACAGGGTCAAAGTTTACTCAATGATGACGTGTAGGGGGCGGACCGAACATCGCATATGTTCGCCCGCCGCGGTCGAACAAGCGATGTTTGCCGGGAACTGTCCGCTGGCGAATAGTTCGGGACATCTCTATTGGGCAGTAGCAGGCATTCTGTCTAGGGTACGGCCGCTCCGCTTTTGCACCCTGCTCCCTCTTCTGCTGTGTTGATGGCTCTGTGCGACCACCGCCTCTTCCTCCGAACTACACAGGTCACTCCCATGACCTTGATTCCATGTGGGGTCGAGGACCTCATCGTCCTCCACATCATCTTCCACCCAGTCTTCACCCCTGCCCACCTTGTCGGTCTGCACACTTTCGAAAGCCCCAGTTGGCACCTGTGTTTCGTCATCATCCGAGACGTGCTGCGATGGTCCTCCCATGTACTCATCTTGAAACATAAGTGGTTGGGCATCGGTGCACTCAATCTCTTCCACTTCTGGGGCAGGGCTAGATGGATGTCCCTGGGAAACCCTGCAAACAGAGTCATCAAAAAGCAGAAGAGACTGCTGCATGACTTGGGGCTCAGACTGCTTGGCTGATTTGCAAGGGGGTTGAGGTGAAAGACTGATGGACATCGGCTGCAGGTGCCAACTCTGATATTTCAGCAGGAGACTGGGTGGGAGACAATGTGAAGGAACTGGAGGCACTGTCAGCAAAACCCAATCTACTATCGCCTGTACTTGTTCTGGCCTCACCATTCGTAGAGCCGCATTAGGCCCAACCAAATACTGCTGAAGGTTCTGTCGCCTACTCGCAAATGAGGAAGGTGTTTCACTTGTGCGTTTAGCTGGCACAGATCGACCACGTCCTCTCCCTGCAACAGGAGCTCCACCAGCAGCACCACGATCGGGACCATGTCCCTTATTTGATGCTCTCCTCATATTTCTCAAATTTAGGATCTAGTCTAAAATGGGTGTTTTTTTTAATAACAGAATAGAACAACAGTATCTAACGCGTGTATCTCACAATGACAGATGCAGCAAAGGCTGCAAAATTTTGTTTTATGCCCTAAATGGGTGTTTTTTTATTTGGAAGAATAGAACAAGAGTATCTAACGCGTGTATCTCACAATGACAGATGCAGCAAAGGCTGCAAAATTAAGTTTTTTGCACTAAATGGGTGTTGTTTTAATGGCAGAATAGAACAACAGTATCTAAAGGGTGTATCTCACATGTACAGATGCAGAGAAGGCCACAAATTAAGATTTTTGCCCTTAATGGGTGTATTTTTTAATACCAGAATATGACAGCAGTATATAACGCTTGAATTTCACACGTACAGATGCAGACAAGGCCGCAGATTAAGTATTTTGCCCAAAATGGGTGTTTATTTAATACCAGAATAGCACAGCAGTATGTAAAGGGTGTATCTCACAATGACAGATGCAGCGAAGGCTGCAAAATTAAGATTTTTGCCCTAAATGTATGTTTTTTTTTAATAGCAGAATAGAACAGTATCTAAAGGGTCTAAAGGGTGTATCTCACAATGACATATGCAGCAAAGGCTGCAAAATTAAGTTTTTTGCCCTGAATGGGTGTTTTTTTAATACCAGAATATGACAGCAGTATATAACGCTTGAATTTCACATGTACAGATGCAGACAAGGCCGCAAATTAAGTATTTTGCCCAAAATGGGCTGTTTTTTTTATACCAAAATAGCACAGCAGTATCTAAAGCGTGTTTTTTAAAACCCAGAAAATTATAGCTGTATTTCTAGCTTAAATTGCGCAGTGACTAATGCGGCAGAGGCCCCAGAGGGAGGGCATTGCCATAAAATTGGTGTTTCTTCAAAGCCAGAAAATTATTGAAGTATTTTAAGCTTGTTTTTAACAATCACAGATGCAGCAAAGGCTGCAATATTAAGTATTTTGCCCAAAATGGGTGTTTTTTGAATAACAGAATATGACAGCAGTATATAACACTTGAATTTCACACGTACAGATGCAGCAAGGGCTGTAAAATTAAGTATTTTAGCCCAAAAAGGGTATTTTTTAAAACCCTGAAAATTATAGCTGTATTTCTAGCTTAAATTGTACACTGACTAATGCGGCAGAGGCCCCAGATGGAGGGTATTGCAAAAAATTGGTGTTTTCTAAAATCCAGAAAATTATTGAAGTATTTAAAGCTTGTTTTAACAATAACAGATACAGCAAAGGCTGCAATATTAAGTACTTTGTCCAAAAAGGGTGTTTTTTTTAATAACAGAATATGACAGCAGTATATAACGCTTGAATTTCACAATTACAGATGCAGACAAGGCCGCAAATTAAGTATTTTACCCAAAATTGGTGTTTTCTGAATAACAGAATATGACAGCAGTATATAACGCTTGAATTTCACACGTACAGATGCAGCAAGGGCTGTAAAATTGAGTATTTTGCCCAAAAAGGGTGTTTTTTAAAACCCAGAAAAATAAAACTGTATTTCTAGCTTAACCGCCTCCGGACCGCCTAACGCAGGATCGCGTTCCGGAGGCGGCAGCCCTGCGCAGAGTCACGCATCTACGCGTCATCTCGCAAGACGCGAGATTTCCTGTGAACGCGCGCACACAGGCGCGCGCGTTCACAGGATCGGAAGTTAAGCGAGTGGATCTCCAGCCTGCCAGCGGCGATCGTTCGCTGGTAGTTCTGGAGATGTGATTTTTTTAACCCCTAACAGGTATATTAGACGCTGTTTTGATAACAGCGTCTAATATACCTGCTACCTGGTCCTCTGGTGGTCCCTTTTATTTGGATCGACCACCAGAGGACACAGGTAGCTCAGTAAAGTAGCACCAAACACCACTACACTACACCCCCCTCTGTCACTTATTAACCCCTTATGAACCCCTGATCACCCCTGATCACCCCATATAGACTCCCTGATCACCCCCCTGTCATTGATCACCCCCCTGTCATTGATCACCCCCCTGTAAGGCTGCATTCAGATGTCCGTATGATTTTTACGGATCCACTGATACATGGATCGGATCCGCAAAACGCATATGGACGTCTGAATGGAGCCTTACAGTGGGGGGATCAATGACGGGGGTGATTACCCCATATTGACTCCCTGATCAACCCCCTGTCATTGATCACCCCCCTGTCATTGATCACCCCCCTGTAAGTCTGCATTCAGATGTCCGTATGATTTTTACGGATCCACTGATACATGGATCGGATCCGCAAAACACATACGGACATCTGAATGGAGCCTTACAGGGGGGTGATCACCCCATATAGACTCCCTGATCACCCCCCTGTCATTGATCACCCCCCTGTCAGGCTGCATTCAGATGTCCGTATGATTTTTACGGATCCACTGATACATGGATCGGATCCGCAAAACACATACGGACATCTGAATGGAGCCTTACAGGGGGGTGATCACCCCATATAGACTCCCTGATCACCCCCCTGTCATTGATCACCCCCCTGTCATTGATCACACCCCTGTCATTGATCACACCCCTGTAAGGCTGCATTCAGATGTCCGTATGATTTTTACGGATCCACTGATACATGGATGGGATCCGCAAAACACATACGGACATCTGAATGGAGCCTTACAGGGGGGTGATCACCCCATATAGACTCCCTGATCACCCCCCTGTCATTGATCACCGCCCTGTCAGGCTGCATTCAGATGTCCGTATGATTTTTACGGATCCACTGATACATGGATCGGATCCGCAAAACACATACGGACATCTGAATGGAGCCTTACAGGGGGGTGATCACCCCATATAGACTCCCTGATCACCCCCCTGTCATTGATCACCCCCCTGTCATTGATAACCCCCCTGTAAGGCTGCATTCAGATGTCCGTATGATTTTTACGGATCCACTGATACATGGATCGGATCCGCAAAACACATACGGACATCTGAATGGAGCCTTACAGGGGGGTGATCACGCCATATAGACTCCCTGATCACCCCCCTGTCATTGATCACCCCCCTGTAAGGCTGCATTCAGATGTCCGTATGTTTTTTACGGATCCACGGATACATGGATCGGATCCGCAAAACACATACGGACATCTGAATGGAGCCTTATAGGGGGGTGATCAATGACAGGGGGGTGATCACCCCATATAGACTCCCTGATCACCCCCCTGTCATTGATCACCCCCCTGTAAGGCTCCATTCAGACATTTTTTTGGCCCAAGTTAGCGGAAATTATTTATTTTTTTCTTACAAAGTCTCATATTCCACTAACTTGTGTCAAAAAAATAAAATCTCACATGAACTCACCATACCCCTCACGGAATCCAAATGCGTAAAAATCTTTTGACATTTATATTCCAGACTTCTTGTCACTCTTTAGGGCCACTAGAATGCCAGGGCAGTATAAATACCCCACATGTGACCCCATTTCGGAAAGAAGACACCCCAAGGTATTCCGTGAGGGGCATATTGAGTCCATGAAAGATTGAAATTTTTGTCCCAAGTTAGCGGAAAGGGAGACTTTGTGAGAAAAAAAAATAAAAATCAATTTCCGCTAACTTGTGCCAATTTTTTTTTTCTATGAACTCGCCATGCCCCTTATTGAATACCTTGGGGTGTCTTCTTTCCAAAATGGGGTCACATGTGGGGTATTTATACTGCCCTGGCATTCTAGGGGCCCTAAAGCGTGAGAAGAAGTCTGGGATCCAAATGTCTAAAAATGCCCTCATAAAAGGAATGTGGATTCTTTCCTTGTCCTGTGGGCGTCTCCTGGAGTTTTTTTTCTCCCAGGCTGTGAGCTGTGCGCTGCGATTGGCCAGCGCTGCAGCCTAGGAGAAGGAGACGCCCACAGGACAAGGAAAGACACCGCCTACTATAACTTAAAAAGCAAAGGTACCGGAGGGCATAACGGGAGAACGGAGCGGCGCCCGGCGATAATAGTAAGTGCAGTGAGATCCCCAGGCGCCGCTGTATATGTCAGCATACTTAGTTCACATTGTTTTTACAAGTGAAAGGTCCTCTTTAAATTGCACACTGACTAATGCGGCAGAGGCCCAAAATGGAGGTTATTGCCAAAAATGGGTGTTTTTAAAAAGTCTAAAAATTATTGAAGTATTTCAAGCTTGTTTTTAACAATCACAGATGCAGCAAAGACTGCAATATTAAGTACTTTGCCCAAAATGGGTGGTTTTTTTTTCTAACAGAATATGACAGCAGTATATAACGCTTGAATTTCACACGTACAGTTGCAGTAAGGGCTGTAAAATTTAGTATTTTGCCCAAAAAGGGTGATTTTTAAAACCCAGAAAAATAAAACTGTATTTCTAGCTTAAATTGCACACTGACTAATGCGGCAGAGGCCCAAGATGGAGGTTATTGCAAAAAATTGGTGTTTTTTAAAAGCCTAAAAATTATTGAAGTATTTCAAGCTTGTTTTTAACAATCACAGATGCAGCAAAGGCTGCAATATTAAGTATTTTGTCCAAAATGGGTGTTTTTTGAATAACAGAATATGACAGCAGTATATAGCGCTTGAATTTCACACATCCAGATGCAGCAAGAGCTGTAAAATTGAGTATTTTGCCCAAAAAGGGTGCTTTTTAAAACCCAGAAAATTGTTGCTGTATTTCTAGCTTAAATTGCACACTGACTAATGCTGCAAAGGCACCAGATGTAGGGTATTGCCAAAAATGGGTGTTTTTTTAAACCCAGATTATTATTGCAGTATTTCAAGCTTGGATTTCAATGTCACAAAAGCACAAATGCAGTGCTGGTGCACTGAGCTTGCATAAAATGGCCACCGCCGCCCACCTAGCTAACAGACGGATAAAAGTTATTTTTCTCTGTCACTGGGCTCAGGGCAGGGTAAAAATATTGTGCACTGCACCCACACAACTAAATCTATGTAGATCGCTGAGTTCAATTGCTGTTCTTATTTAAGTTTCTTTCCTATTCTCTCCCTCACAGCAGCAGCATCCTCTCCCTACACTAGTAACAGCAGAGTGACGTGCAGCGCTACGTGACTCCAGCTTATATAGAGGCTGGGTCACATGCCGCACTGACCAATCACAGCCATGCCACTAGTAGGCATGGCTGCGATGGCTTCTAAGGGCACAGAGTTAAACGCTTGTTGAATGGTTGCTCTGCAGCCTGTTAACCACCTCAGCCCCCAGTGCTTAAACACCCTGAAAGACCAGGCCACTTTTTACACTTCTGACCTACACTACTTTCACCATTTATTGCTCGGTCATGCAACTTACCACCCAAATGAATTTTACCTCCTTTTCTTCTCACTAATAGAGCTTTCATTTGGTGGTATTTCATTGCTGCTGACATTTTTACTTTTTTTGTTATTAATCGAAATTTAACGATTTTTTTGCAAAAAAATGACATTTTTCACTTTCAGTTGTAAAATTTTGCAAAAAAAACAACATCCATATATAAATTTTGCTCTAAAATTATTGTTCTACATGTCTTTGATAAAAAAAAAATGTTTGGGTAAAAAAAAAAAATGGTTTGGGTAAAAGTTATAGCGTTTACAAACTATGGTACAAAAATGTGAATTTCCGCTTTTTGAAGCAGCTCTGACTTTCTGAGCACCTGTCATGTTTCCTGAGGTTCTACAATGCCCAGACAGTACAAACACCCCACAAATGACCCCATTTCGGAAAGTACACACCCTAAGGTATTCGCTGATGGGCATAGTGAGTTCATAGAACTTTTTATTTTTTGTCACAAGTTAGCGGAAAATGATGATATTTTTTTTTTCTTACAAAGTCTCATATTCCACTAACTTGTGACAAAAAATAAAAACTTCTATGAACTCACTATGCCCATCACGAAATACCTTGTGGTCTCTTCTTTCCAAAATGGGGTCACTTGTGGGGTGGTTATACTGCCCTGGCATTCTAGGGGCCCAAATGTGTGGTAAGGAGTTTGAAATCAAATTCTGTAAAAAATGACCTGTGAAATCCGAAAGGTGCTCTTTGGAATATGGGCCCCTTTGCCCACCTAGGCTGCAAAAAAGTGTCACACATCTGGTATCTCCGTACTCAGGAGAAGGTGGGGAATGTGTTTTGGGGTGTCATTTTATATATACCCATGCTGGGTGAGAGAAATATCTTGGTCAAATGCCAACTTTGTATAAAAAAATTGGAAAAGTTGTCTTTTGCCAAGATATTTCTCTCACCCAGCATGGGTATATGTAAAATGACACCCCAAAACACATTCCCCAACTTCTCCTGAGTACGGAGATACCAGATGTGTGACACTTTTTTGCAGCCTAGGTGGGCAAAGGGGCCCATATTCCAAAGAGCACCTTTCGGATTTCACAGGTCATTTTTTACAGAATTTGATTTCAAACTCCTTACCACACATTTGGGCCCCTAGAATGCCAGGGCAGTATAACTACCCCACAAGTGACCCCATTTTGGAAAGAAGACACCCCAAGGTATTCCGTGAGGGGCATGGCAAGTTCCTAGAATTTTTTATTTTTTGTCACAAGTTAGTGGAAAATGATGATTTTTTTTTAATTTTTTTTTTTCATACAAAGTCTCATATTCCACTAACTTGTGACAAAAAATAAAAACTTCCATGAACTCACTATGCCCATCAGCGAATACCTTAGGGTCTCTTCTTTCCAAAATGGGGTCACTTGTGGGGTAGTTATACTGCCCTGGCATTCTAGGGGCCCAATGTGTGGTAAGGAGTTTAAAATCAAATTCTCTAAAAAATGACCTGTGAAATCCGAAAGGTGCTCTTTGGAATATGGGCCCCTTTGCCCACCTAGGCTGCAAAAAAGTGTCACACATCTGGTATCTCCGTACTCAGGAGAAGTTGAGGAATGTGTTTTGGGGTGTCTTTTTACATATACCCATGCTGGGTGAGATAAATATCTTGGTCAAATGCCAACTTTGTATAAAAAAATGGGAAAAGTTGTCTTTTGCCAAGATATTTCTCTCACCCAGCATGGGTATATGTAAAATGACACCCCAAAACACATTCCCCAACTTCTCCTGAGTACGGAGATACCAGATGTGTGACACTTTTTTGCAGCCTAGGTGGGCAAAGGGGCCCATATTCCAAAGAGCACCTTTCG